>NC_134863.1:84223084-84490584 GCF_049852395.1 Peromyscus maniculatus bairdii | reverse complement strand
TGACATGACCCCTGGTCCCCGTCTTTCTTCACCATTCCATGAAGCATAGATCCAGACCACCAGAAGCACAGGTCAGCAAGAACAGCAGCGGACCCGGCAAAAGTCAAACCCTGGGTGACTTCCCTCCACGTTGATTCCTCCAGGGAAATCCAGACTCCAGGGAAAATCTACAACGTGGTATTTCCTTGGCCAGCAGTCGGAGCAGTGAACACCCAGGGGTTCTCTCCTTCAGACCTAACCTTGGGGTCTCTGACGTCATCTCTAGTGTATTGTTAACTTCTTGTTTATTCCCTCTGAATCTTTCTACCATTCCTCCCTCCCAGGTGTTTCCCTCCTACAGCTTGAGGGACACTTTCCCTGGGAATCGAGCTCCCTCCATCTTGTCCTACACACGCTAGTTTCTGGGGTGTCCCAGGACTCCTCCTTCTATAGCTCCTCTCTCTACTAGTGGTCATGCTGCTCACACAGACCTTACTCCTGCCCCATTCCCCCACACACACACACTTGTCTTCAAGTCTCACCTCAAATATTATACCCTTGGGGACATTTTTATTAGTTCTCACATCTGAGTACAAGTGGCCTTTTTTGTGGTCATATGAAGAAAACCCTACTTTTCATTCTTACATTTACCACAATTGCAATTTTACATCCGTTTGAGCGTCTACTTCATTCTCAGCAGAATGTGAGTCTGATGAACCTGGGGACCATGATCTTTCTACCCACAGAGTCCATCCAAGAGCCTGATACAACACAGGTCTTCAATTAATTTAAGATGAATGAGTAAATCATTGCCATCTGTATTCTAAAATTAATTGTGTATGTTATCAAACATGATACTGAGGTAAGGAGGCAAAGCGGGACCCAGAGTCCCTGCCCTTGGGACCCCTACCAAGGCCTGCGACCAGCGCTGACATTGCAGTGCATTGAGAAATGGGCACCAGCCAGCATGGGTGATGACTCCCCGGTAGTCACAGAAACGGATGCCCCTCCCCAGTTCTGCCCAACTTATACACTTCCAGCCTCTTCATGAGGCCATGTGCAATGGGGGCAGAACTGACCCCGCCTGGTTGAGAAGTGGCTAGATAATCAGGGTCCTCCCTGTCCCTCCTCCTGTGAGCATCATACAGACCCTGTCTACAAAGCTAGCTGTGCTTGAAGTCATGCATGTGGTGGCAGTCATGGGTTTGTAAGAGACAAGGATCTGCCCAGCTCCTCAGATCCCCTAAAGGGTCCTGGAGTAAAGTGGTCAGAGCTGCAACCTGAAAAAAAAAAAACTAAATTCCAGGAGACAGCGGAGATGATTCTTGACAATCAAGCACTAGAGAGAATGGCGAGACATTCAGAGAAGGATGTATTCAGTAAGCCCGACATCAACAGCAAGGAGAATCACAGGAGTGCCAGGTCGCTGCCCACTGGGCTTCTGTTCCCTATGAACCAGTCAGCAAACAACAAGACACTGTTTGAGGAACAAGTGCTCTTAATCAGCACTGTTCAGTCTACAGTGAGCACTGTACAGTGTACTAGGAACTTTCCAGTCTGAATAAAGGCACGTGGGTTTTCCTGTTTTAACTGGAAGAATGCCGTGTCCTTGGTTTGGTATCTGAGCCTTGCATAAGCAGTCACTCTGCAGAATTATTGATTCCAACACTTTTCCATGCTTTGTAGGCTAGGGTAAATGGTAAATATGCAGTTTGGGACTTCAGGATCTTGATGTTGAAAATGAACAGATAAAATGAAGCCAATTGCAGGTGAATTGCGACTTGAGGTTTGAGCTAAGGGTATTTCATGACCTCTTTGCACGTATATGTGGTTTTCACAACTTGAACTTTTAAAGATTTTTTTTCCTTTTTTTGTTACTTCTTTGAGAATTTCATTGACTGTATTTGATCACATTCACCCCCTCTTCCATCTCCTCCCAGATCCACCACCCTTCCCTACCCACCCAACTTTGTGTCTTTTTTTAACCTATCAAGTCCAGTGTGTGTTGTCCATGTACACTTGGATATTTGCTTGACTTAGCAGGGGCTACACTCTTAGAAAACTTGACTCTCTTGGCAGCTAACAACTGCCAATAGCTCCTCTCCATGTCCATCTCCCACCTCCCCGCTGCATGCTGGGATTTGGTTTGGCTTGAGCGTATACGGGTCTTGCACATGCTGCCGTAACTACTGTGAATTCATACGTGAACTTGCCCTGCTGTGTCCCGAGGACACTCTTTCCTTACAGTCACTCTCTGCCTCCGGCTCTTACAGTTTTTCCACCACCACCACCACCCACTTACTCAATGGTCCCTGAGTCTTTGGACGGGGGAGTGTGATGCAGATGTTCCACTGGGGGCTGATCATCCTGCAGTCTTATTCTCTGCACCTCAGCCAGTTGCAGGTCTCTGGGTTAATAACCATCTACTGCAGATAAAAGTATCTCTGATGAGGGTTGAGAGAGGCATTGATCTATAGGTATAATGAAAAGCCACTAGAAGTCAGATTAATACTATACCTATTTAGTAGAATAATGGTTGTAGGTTCTCCTAGGGCCTATGACCCATTCAGCCACAGGTTCTTGGCCAGATGACGGTGCTGGGTATGGGTTTTATTGTGGGGGGTGGGCCTTACTTGCATCAGAAAGTGATTGGTTACTCCCATGGCATTTGTGCCGCTAGTGCACCGATGGGCGGGGCCTGCCAGGTCAGTCATTGCTGTATCCTCCAGGGTCCACAGCTGGGTAAGGTCAATGATTGCTTTTCTCCCCCAGTAGTGTGCATGGCTCCTTCTAGCAGTATGAGTGCTAGCCAGTAGAGAAATGCTTCCAAGGGAGTACCTACTTGATTTCTCCATGTTCTATGACTCATCTGTGTGGTATCTTCAGCAATAGGGCCTTACTGTCAAGTTCTGGAGGATAACCAACCACGTTGTCAGTTGCCTGTGTGTCTGGAGGTCTATGAGACCTCACTGACCAATAACTTCAAATGAGGTAACCCATTCTTGGCTCAGGGCTCTTTGTTAGCCTTTGGTGTCTAGTAAGGGCACTGTCACCCCATTATAGGGTAACTCCATTTTAACTCTCTCGTGTGTAACACCCTAAAGACCCCATGAGAACACTCCTACATCATATAAACACATTCATCAAAGCAGTAGGATATAAAATCAAGTCACAAAAATCAGGGGCCTTTCTGTATACAAATGAAAAACACATTCAGAAGAAATCAAAGAAACAATACCATTCATAATAGCATTTACCATCCAAATGTGAAGACCAGAGTTCAGATATCCAATACCCAGTAAAAAGCCCAGGAGGACATGGTAGCCAGACTATAGCCCCAGAACCTGGGATTTGGTGAAAGGGGGTCCCCAGGGTAGGCTGTCTCAAGAGACTAGCCAAATCCAGGAGCTCTAGGGTGAAGTGAGAGACCCTGCCTCAGTAATAAAGTCGAGCAATCAAAGAAGAGGCCTGACACCGATCTCTGAACACACACACACACACACACACACACACACACACACACACACACACAATATCAAGCAATAAGTAAATAAATTTTGCTTTGGTGTTTCCAAGCAATTTCCTGAAGATGATAGTTAGTACCCCCAATCTTGGCAGAAGATACAGAATTTGTGTGGAAGACAAGGAAGGAATAGAGAGGATGAAGGACATCTGGTAAAGGAAAAAAATAGCCAGATGGGAGAAGCACAGTGGAGCAGACAGTGGGCAGGGGTAGGCTGGCTGCAGAGTTACCACCCATGAGAGCATTCCTACACAACTCATACACACTCTACTTTATTTTATATAATACACATACCTTGAAGTGTAGGATGCTCTAAGAGTTACACAGACCAAAATTAGCACATGGTCCCTGTCTTCAAAAATTGAAAAATATTATGGAAATACCACAGGCTCTGGAGCCAGCTTCCCAGATGAGAGTCTCCTCACTGAGGTTCCTTCCCAGGTTCCTCTCACTGTGGTGGTCACATGGCCAGAGCAGATCACCACAGCCAGGGAGACCCCGTGGCAGGCTCTTCTCTTCTTAGCTCTGGAGGCCAGAAGCCTGAGAGTTGAGCCCTAGCTGCAGCAGCCCCTGGGAAGGCCCTGTCCCTGGCTTGTGGACAGTGCTCTTCTGGGTAGGTCCTCACACAGCCTCTTCTCTGTATGTCTGGGGCAGGAAGAGGATACCCACCTTCTGGTGTCTCCTCCCCTTCTTTTCTCCCCTTGGTTAATTTTCTAAACAGGGTCTCATCTCATATAGCCCAGGCTGGCCTGGAACTCGCTTATATAGTCAAGAATGACCTTGAACTCCTGATCTTCCTGCCCCCACCTCCCAAGTGCAACGGTTATAGACGCCTAGCCTTTTCCTGTACTAAAGAGTTGATAAGGGTAGTGGACCAATCCTGTGAGACCCAATCGCCATAGACACCCAGGGTTTCAAGACAGGACGTTGGAATCCCACCACTGAGTCCACAGCACTGCGCTGTCCAGGGTTCTTTCACCTCTCTGTTTAGTCTGCTCACTGTAGACTAAAGGTGGCTGCAGCACCCACTCAGGGGGCTGTCGCAAGGATGAGGGGACTCTTCGTACAAAACGGGGCTCATCTTCAAAGAGATGAAGCCACAGTTTACCTGGGTGACTGTGGCCCAGGAATCTGGATTTAAGTTTCCCTCAATGGTATGTTCCACCATGGAAGTGGCTACAGGAACTTTAAAGAATGGAAGACAGTCATAAAGCAAAGCTCAGCCAAGCACACTGGTGGGGCCGGGGGGCGGGGGGGGGGGGCGGGGGACAGTGGCCAGATGAGCACCAGCCAAACAGGGAAACCTCTCAGTCCTCAGATGCCACCTGATAATGCTCTTAGCCTTTAAGTCAGTAGACTAGTGGCCTGCTGAGTTAATACATTCCAAAAGTTTTAACCTAATAATAACAAAGTTGTTAGGTCAATAAAGAGGCTGGCAATAATTGGCTATTATGGGGACCAAGACAGCCTGAGATAATTTGGGTTTTTAATCTGCAATATTCCAACTCTCCGCAATCATGCAGTTCTAGCCAGGTGATCCTTCTTTAGAATCTGCAGCCCAGACATGGTGCCAGGAAACATCAACTCACAGCCTCCGGTTCCTGGCACACAGCAACATTCAGTAAACAACATTATTACTTAATTCGGTATTTAAATTATGAATGCACCAATTTCTTTCTCAAGAGTAGAGTACAGACGTAGAATGTCTTTCCTCGGGTCATTTTTTAAGATATGCATTTCAATCTGTTTCTGCATAGTGTAAGCCAGCCAGCACAGACCCCAGGTTAGAAAAAGCATGGAGTGCATTGAAGGCACTGTGAAAGCTCAATGTGTGTAGCGGGGACCCTGAGCCTGAGTGTGACGCAGGCGTGGCTGTAGTTCATGATCAGGTTGGCTGTGTTCACATCCCTGTGTTGGATCAGACTGCACCGCCCTGCTTCCAGCCGGCACTGGGCTCGGTGGGTCACCACTACCGTTCTCCCACAGCTGGCAGCCCAGTGCTGAGACTCCAGCACAGTCGTGCACAGCATGACAGACGGTGCTGACTGAGAACAGCTCTTCCTGTGATGGGCAGGAGGGTGGGAGGAAGGGAAAACGGCCTGTCACAGAGCCTGGTCTTTGAAGTGAAATGGCAAAGCATCTGTAACGGAGTCCCTCTTCGTTCCGGGATGTCGGCAATGTGGGTCTATTTTACATGATTCAGAAGTGGAGTGGTTTACTTTACTGCAGTCTTGTTCTCTAGGCAGATCTGATGCATTATTTGTCTGCTGCTGACACCTCTGGCTGTGCCCCAAGGGGCTCTCGGGATGCTTTCATCATGTCACTATTCTACACACAGACCTCTCCCATTGTAACTTGTCACTGAATCTAAAATTAGAGCTTTGCCTGCTAAATTTAAATTATGCAAGGTCTGTCCCAGTGTTTTGCTACAGGTTCCTTAGCTACATGCCTGTGTGTTTTTGTGGCTCTGAGATGGAGTGGGCTTACACTGCTTACCCTTGTGGTTTTATCTAGAAATAAGTGGATACCCAAAGACGGGCTGTTTCCATGTACTTCTCTGGAACACTTGGGAAACCCACTAGGGACTCAGAGAATTTCTCCGTAAAGAAATTGTAAGATTAAATAATTTTTAGAAAAATGAGGCTGGAGAGTTGGCTCAGTCAGTAAAGTGTTTCTTGCACAAACATAAGAAACTGAACTCAATCCCCAGAAGTCATACAAAAAATAAAATAAAAAGTCAGGCATGGCAGTGCATGCCTGTAATCCCAATGTGGGAGAAGTAGAGACAGGAAGATCCCTGTGGATTGCTGGCCAGCCAGTCTAGCAAAGTGAACCCCAGGCTCAGTGAGAAACCCTGCCTCAAAATGCAGGAGGGAAATGTGGTACTTACGTTTTTTAACCCTTCCCTCTCCCCTGAAACTCCTAGCATGCTCCCACTCCATCTCAAATTCTCACCTCTTTAATTATTATTGTTAACATACATACATACACACACATACATGGACTTCTCTTGTTGACTGTACATCTGCTATGAGAGTCCAGCCTGCCTCTGCTGTACATCTGATGGGAGGGTCTAACCTGCCTCTGCTGTACATCTGATGGGAGGGTCTAACCTGCCTCTGCTGTATATCTGATGTGAGGGTCTAACCTGCCTCTGCTGTACATCTGATGTGAGGGTCTAGCCTGCCTCTGCTGTACATCTGATGTGAGAGTCCAGCCTGCCTCTGCTGTACATCTGATGTGAGGGTCTAGCCTGCCTCTGCTGTACATCTGATGTGAGGGTCTAGCCTGCCTCTGCTGTACATCTGATGTGAGGGTCTAGCCTGCCTCTGCTGTACATCTGATGTGAGGGTCTAGCCTGCCTGTGCTGTACATCTGATGGGAGGGTCTAACCTGCCTCTGCTGTACATCTGATGTGAGGGTCCAGCCTGCCTCTGCTGAGGGGAAGTTTGGTTCTCTTTTTGTTGTTTTTCCCATCTTCGTTGATTTCTAATCAGGTACGAAGAGTTGATAAGCAGTACTGCTGATCCTCTGTTGGTTTTTGAATGCAGGAACAGAATGATCCTAATTCAATGGTAATGAAGAAAGCCTGTGAAATGTGACTGGGTCTGCCTGGGCAAGTGTGAAAGGTGCACCCTCAGGGCTAAGCCTTCCCAGGCTGTGAGGATGGCACAGACCACACACTTTTGAATTACTTTGTTTTATTTGGTAAATAAACCATGATGTATTATAGGATGTAACATAATTGTTACCATAAAATGTACTCAGCACAAAATTATACTGTAGAAAAAAAAATGTATTTTCTTTCATAGCTCTCTATACCAGCATCTATTTCTTCACGTGGATTTATCACCCAGATTCCTTTTGTTCCCCTGGAGGACTCTCTTCCTGATCCCATGCAGTGCAAAACTGTTAGCAATGACATGTCTCCACTTCCCTTCTCCAAATGTCTTCATTTCTCCCTCATTTTTGTGAAGGACAGTTTTGCTGGGTATAGAATTCTTGGTTGACAATCTTTTTCTTTCAGTATTTTGAAAACTGTCTTCTCGTTGCCTGTTGTGGGGTGTCCACCAGAGAAGAATGTCCAGACATGGGTTTAAGCCAATAGAACATCTTTATTAGCCTACTGGCGACTATACTGGGTGTTGAGGATTCTAGTGTAGCACCAAGACTTTCACAGGGTGAGCTTTTGAACACAGAAACTATATCCTGAGTTGACATACTTCCCATGAACCGTTAGCCAGAAGCAGAACTACAGAAGCCAAAAAGCAAGGTTAGTACATTTAGAGACTTTCCCAGAACTATAAATTGTGATGGATTAGGCCTTTGTTTTCATTCAGCGGGTGGTACTATCTAAGTGCTGCGTTTTACAGCCTGGATGGCTCTTCCATCTTGGCATGAGCTGTGCTAAGATCTGGGGGCCTGTTACACGCCTTTTGTTTTTATTTTGTTCATGGTTTTGCAAGAAATGTTTTTATTAATTCTTTGAGAATGTCATACAATGTACTTAGATCATTTTCAGCACCGACGCTCCTCCTTACCCACCACCAACTCATGTCCTCTTTTTTTTTTAATAACCCATCAACTCAATTTATTATGTCCATTCCTTCTGTTCATGCAGCCATCCACTAGAATGTGATCAAACCACCAGGGGCAACTCCCTGGGGAAAAAAACTAACTCTCCCTCACCCCAAAGCCATCAACTACCCAGAATCCTTCAGTCAGAGGTGGGAGCCCATGAAACCCTTTCCATCCCAAGCTAGGATATTAACCAGCCTGGTCTTGTGCAGCCAGCCTCAGCTGCTGGGAGTTCATAGGTTTGACAGTCCTGTGATATCCAGAAGATTCTGTCCCAGTCTTCCCTGAACCTCTGGCTCTTACAATCTTTCTGCCCCCTCTTCTGTAACGGTCTCTGAGCCTTTGGGGGGGGGGGTGACACAGATGTCCCTTTGGTGGCTGAACGAACACTCTATGGTCACCTATTCTCTGCACTTTAACGAGTTATAAGTGTTTTAATTTGCTTTATTGATTAATGTCTGTATGAGTGTGTGGACAGATTGTGTATGGGGCAGATGTGCATGACACTATGTGTGGGAGGCGGTCAAGAGACAACTTTATGGGGACAGTAATCTCCCATGTGTATATGAGATTTGGGGGATTGAACTCAGTTTGCCAGTTTCAGAAAGTCCTGGAATTTCATGGCATATGTCTACACGCGAAAGATAGCTCCATATCCATCACCCTCCTATACAGGTCACAATACGGAATAAATGTCTTTTGCACGTAACAGCTATGGTCAGGGCCCTGAGTCTCCTTGCCCTTGGAAGCCCAAACTCCAGTGTCCTAAAGCTCCTTTTCTCCTCTCCGCAGGAATGACGTGCCAAGCTCGAAGCTCCTACATCACCAGTGAGATCTTGTGGGGTTACCGGTTCACTCCCGTCCTAACGCTGGAAGATGGGTTCTACGAAGTCGACTACAACAGCTTCCATGAGACCTACGAGACCAGCACCCCATCCCTTAGTGCCAAAGAGCTAGCCGAGCTGGCGAACAGGGCAGAGCTGCCCCTGAGTTGGTCTGTGTCCAGCAAACTGAACCAGCACGCAGAACTGGAGACAGAGGAGGAAGAGAAGAACCCAGAAGAACAAACGGAGAGGAATGGTGATGTGGCAAACCTAGAGAATGAATCCAAAGTGTAGGCCCTGCCGGGTCAGCCTTTCCCTCCCACTCAGACAGGGCCTTTCCTTGTCTCTCACTCCCCTCTTTTTCTGTCTCTCTTACTTTGATCTTGATTGGTTTATACTTAATTTTGTCATTTCCAGAAAACAAATCTTCAAGGTGTAAAATGCCTACCTGCCCTCTCTCCGATGTTCAGACGGACAAGCAGACAGGGATTTGGTTATGGTACAGGTCATTTGTGGCCGGAGCCTGGTCTCCACGCACAGGAGAGACTCAGCCACTTACCCACTTCAATGTCCAACACAAATCACTCAAAAGAGCTGTCAGGGGTTTTACCCAGTGTCACAATGGTCACCTGCTTACCGTGGCCATAGGTCACACAGAATAGTCTCTTTGGTTTTATAGGGCCCACTCAGCACAGGGCAGGCTCTTGCCCACACAGACACTGAGGGTACAGGACCCAGGTGAGCTAAGGATAGACCACTGTACATAGATCTGCCCTATGGAATTATTTTCTTTTGGCAATTAGTAACAAAACTCAGCATGCACAAAAGTACTGTGGAGCAGAACTCCTAGTAATGTACATAGATGTATCATTCATGTAGCTTTAGACATATAACTTTAGAAATAAGAAAAAAAGATTCCCAATGTACAGTGGGTATTTCTGTTCTGTTACCTTGTCTTTTGATTATTTTGATCTCCTTGACTGCTGGCCCTCTAAATGCATGGCCTTTGTTCCAGGCCCCAGGCTGACAGTTGCTAGGTGCCATTCTGTCCCCTTGCGGTCCTTCTGTTGAATCTAATAAGCCATAGGTCTGGGACCAGTCCAGAGGTCTAATAGATGGCACCATCTACCATCCAAAATGCTGATATACTGTGACACATTTACCAAATGGATGCCATTTGCTTATAGACAACAAAAGTCCCTCTGACTAGCCTGGGGGACAAGGGACAGAACTCCAGCATGGCCCCACGTGCCCCTTCCCACGAACTCTAGCCCTCTGGAGTGCAGCAGTTTAAGAACCTTTCTGTAAAACCACTGATTGCTCTTCTGTGTCGTCTTCTATGAGAAAGTGCAGGCTCTTCATGTGGGCCATGGCAAGCCAGCAGACGATGACTTGGGTGTGAAGCCATGGCTTTCAGGAAGGCATGCAGTGGGTGAAATGACAGTGTTCATCACCAGCTCCCTGCCCTCCGACTTCATCCGGCATGCCTGTCCCTGGACCTGGCCTTACCATTTCTTACACGTTTTTTTTTTTTAATCTTCTATCATCATTGTTGTTGTTATTATTATGAAATGACCCGAATTTGGCATACAAAGAGTAGATAACCATCTTTATGGCAAATCCCTCCAGAGTGTGAAAGCATTCCACTATCTGAAATCTAATCCAAGCGTCTCTCAACCAAAAGAGCACAGACATCAACAACAATCAAACCTCATTTTGTTCTTCAAAGAAGGAAGGAATGAACGAACAAAGGAAGACAGGCAACATGTATAATAATCTAAATTCAAAAGGAAAGGAAGAGTAAGCCTGGAAAGAGAATCTTGAACGAGACGTCAGGCAGGTGGAGATTTTGCACCGATCTTTCTCGTTGATTTTGCATTTATAAACTGTTTGTCTTGAACACCATCGCCCACCACAAATATGCATTGAAGGGATCTAAATTTACTTCAGCTCCTACAGATGTGCTCAGTGTGAGACTTTGCACCATGGAGGTCAAAGAGGTCAAACTAGCTGTTCCCCTGCCTCCCTGGCCACCCCCGTCCAGACTGCACAGGGCTTTGCTGTAGTCTCGGTTCCTTGTCTGTAAGAGAGATGCCCCAGCAATTATGGGAAGTGGTCCCTCCATCCAACATCTGGATTGCTCCTCTCCCTCTGCAGGAATCTTGCCACCCAAACAGCCATTTCCTGGCACTGACTCTGGAACACAAAGCTATTGGCTGTGGCGCTTCCCTGCCTGCCAGCATTTCCTTTTGGCACTGGTTATTTATCAGTCCAGCCAAGATTCACTCTGCACAGTCTTAGCAGGAGATGGTGGAGGAGAGAGCCTGACACAATTCCCAAGAGGCTGTGGGAGGCCCCACAGCCTGACCTTGTTTTAGCCTTATGAAAGATGCTCTGCTTCAGGGCCCCAGTCTGCAGCAGCCCAGGGCAGGGCCTGTGTAGCACAAAGAAGGTGGCGAAAACCTGTCAAATGTCTACTGACTTAGCTCTTGAAGACTCACTGGGCCTTTTTAAATCTGTTACTGAGGTTTGAAGATCAAAAGATTCCCTATCGATGGGTTGAAAGAGCCGCTTTGAGGCTGATGGCTTCTTGCCTGCTCTTCAGCACACCTGGACAACAGGCCTGTGTGACCTCTGCAGGGCGCTCTGATGGGAGCTCTCTCTCTGCCTCTCATGGTCTTGATGTCACTGTGGTTGGTGACAGAAGTGGAAGAAAATCCTGTGTGTAACAGGAGCTCAGACTCTTAAGAGGCGGGCGCTCCTGAAGGACCTTTTATTAGAATGTCCTTATCAAACGTGTCTATTTTTTTACAGTCACTGAGAAAATGGTTTAACAGTGTATTTTGTGTCTACTGTTAAAATTTGAAAGAAGGTCATTAGGACTGAATTTTCTAAGCAGCAAGTAGTCAATGGGGTTTTTCATTAAGATAATTCAACAAAAGGGACCCCCAACGCCTCCCCTTTCTAGTCCACAATCCCAGTCCCTCTCTCCACCAACAGACCAAGTGCTACGAAAATACATGAGCCTATTAATGCATCAGTCAATCCATAACCAGTAGAGCGCTCTCTCCCTCTCTCCCTCCCTCTCCCTCCCTCCCTCCCTCCCTCCTTTCCTCTCTCACTCCACCCTTCTTAGCCCTTGATATTTTTGGCTCCTTAGTTGGTTTCTCAAGTCATTTTTTCCCATAAAGCACAGTGAGATCCATGGGCTGGATAAGATCCTGGAACTCAGAGGCAACAGTTGCCATAGTTGACCTCAATCTGACAGAGTAAATGAGCTCCCTGGGGTTTGCCTGGAAGGGAGGTGCTGAAGAGATCCTGGAAGTCCTCGATCTACTGACCACGCCCCTCCCCATTGACTTTGCAATAGGAAGAGTGTCTATTCATTTACAGATTGACTTTATGTAACAAACAGCTGTCTCCAGCAGTCCCCAGGGCACACAGCACACCTTGCTAACACATTAGAATCAGCTCATCCTTTTCAGGTCCTTCTGAACATCATGTTGGGATGCGGTCCTGACTCCATGTCCATGAGGTAGAACCCTCTCTTTTGTTCTCTCCATTCCAGACCTACTGACTTAATTTAGTATCTAAGTTTCCTAACAGAAATCTAGCTACTGTATCAAAATGTCGACCTATTTCTTAAGCACAACTTTTCTCTTACAGGTTTAACCAAAATAGGACTCGGACATGCCTTTTTATTTTTTATTTTTTTCATTATGCTCTGATTTAAGTGTGGCTTCGTTTTGAAGCCCAGATGTTCACAATTCTTTCTTTCTTCCCCGACCAGCAGGCTTGCTTTTCTGTCTGAATTTAAGATGGTATCTTTGGAGTGTTTAGAGACTGTTAGACTGAGGCGTGCCACAGGGAGAGCAAGAATGCTTTGGAAGATTCCGTGATCACGCTGAAAAAACACCAGATCCTTTAGCTGAGAGAAACTATGAAAACGTACAGACAATTTGCCGAGAGTCAACTTTCCATTTCTTTCCCTGACTTCAGAAATGCTCCAAACGACACAAAAGCTGGAAAGGCAGCTCCAAAGGAAATGACCCCCCACATGACCAGCATTACTATGACACTCATTTCCATGACTTCAACTCAATGCATAGCTGTAAAGTTGGAAAACATAAGCAAAATTGACATAATACATTGATTGAAATGATAACACAGCTAAAAAACATTATCTTGAGTTAGAGTTTATGTCCAACCTACATTTAAGAAAATGTCACCTTATAATTCAGAGTAGAGGGAAACATTCCTCTTCCCAATATGTCTACCCTCAATGTCTCAGAGGAGACTTTTGATTCAAAATGTCACGTAGAAGTCAAGACTGTCGGAAGGTTGCTAAGGGACGAGGACAATGTGTACAGTTTTGACAGTGCATACCTAACAACAAACCAATATTTTACCTGGCATTGTGTAGTAAATTCAGAACACTCCCACAAATCATCTCATGGAACTCTAATGCACAGGAGGCTGAGCACTATAATCACCATAATTGGGGATATAGAGTTTGGGCAAACTGAGTAATTTCACCACAGCTCCAAGAAAGTAAATGATAGATCCTGGTCTCAAACCCAAGTCACGAGGCTATAAGCATGGGATGTTTTTATTATGAAAAGGTTTGGCACACCAATATGCTGAGAGGCTAACCTATTATACTCTTTCAAGTTAACACCTACAAGTATAATTTTTATACTTACAAATGGTTGGGAGAAAAACCAAAAATATTTGGGGGACATATAAAATTCAAATCTCAGGGGCCAGGGATGTAACTTGATTGGTAGAGGGCTTCCTAGTTTGTACAAAGCCCCAGGTTTGGTCCCTAGTACTGCATAAGCAAAGCATGTTAGCACACACCTATTATAGCATTTTGGAAGTAGAGGCAGGAAGATCAGAAGAGCAAGATCATACTCACTACATAGAGAGTTTGGGACTAGCCTGAACTACATGAGACCTTGTCTCAAAGAAAATGATAATTCAAATCTTGGTCCATAAGTTTCATTGGAACCCAGCACGTCATTGGTGCATCATTGCCTGTGGCTGCTCTGACTTGTGAGGAGAGCTGAGTAACTGCAAGAGAGACTGTATGGCTGGCAAACCTCTGTGCTATTACTATATAATACTAGCCATTTGGGATGCAGCCGTCCTTTTGAGAATTACACTATTCTCATAGGTTTGGGGGAACATCAGAGAATGATCTCCTTTCCCAGCCCAAACCTGCCAGAGTCACTTACAGATCTGTACCAGGAAAACGTGTTGTGGGTTTTGAGAGTAGGTCATATAGTCAGGGCGCTCAGAGAGAGGGCTTTCTTTTCCTGTGTGGCCTGCTGGGATTCGGCATCCATGTAGGAAATGGCAGAGTAGAACCACTCATTAATGAGCAATAAAGAAATGAAAGCTCCCGGCCCATCGACGGAATTATGGCTTCTCTGGTGCCGTGGGCCTTAAACTCTGCAGACGGCTCAGCCCACTGGTGTCTGCTCAGGTGCGGGTGCAGCCTGGAGGAGGACTGACTGCTGAGAGGCCTCTCGTGCTCTTGCTGGTCCCTGTAGTCTGGAACTCAGGATGGCTTGGTGTGGTGAAAAGGATCCTGAGGCCACTGTCAGTGTTCCTCCCCTCTGGCCCTGGCCTTCTCTGGCCCCTTGGCTAGAAGTTCAACATGCAGATGACCACCCGTCCTTCTCTGGGAACTCAAGAGGTCTCTGCCAGCTTGAGGGGAGCAGGAGGGTGGGACAAGGTTATCAGATCACTGGTAACTGCAAAGTAGAAGAATCCCAGTGATGGGAATTTTAGTTACGGAAATATTAAATGGCATTGTTTGGAGTCAGAAATTTGATTTACTTTAGTGTTAAGGAAATAGTTCTCATACCAATGAGCCAAATTTGGTTCTTTTTTGTATCAGTTCTATTTAAAAAAAAAAAAAAAAAAAAAAAAAACAGAAAGAGAGAGAGCATACATATCAAGTTCTCTTATGAATGCTTTCTAGGAAATTAGATGGGAAAGAAACTATTTTTGTGACAAATCATTGTATGTTGTGTTTTTGACAGACAAATGACAGATGCGTTTCACATGCCAAACTAAGTAGGTAATGGTATCTGCCACAGAGACCATGCAGAGTTCTTTAATTCTTTAACCACTTGGAAGAAATGACCAGGTCACACAGTCTCCAAGTCCAGCATCATGAAACTTAAAGAAATGTCAAAGGAGCCAAACTTCTACTTGGCCTCATTGCCTTAGCAAAAGAAAGCTTCATGCACCCACCCAGTTCATGTGGGGCAGCCCAAGGAGAAGGAAGGCGATGCTTTTGAACTATACAAGATTAGTTCATGGGTGGACTCCTCTGGGGGAAAAGGGAGGGTTGGCCGGTGGTGAAATGTATCTATCATGTTCTTTTAGATCCTCTTCCCCCAGACTCGGATCCAGGCGTGTGTGTGGTTGGCAGATAACAATGGCCACAGAGTCAACAGGTATCAGCTTTGGGGGTAGACAGGTTCCTTCCTATCCACGTGTAATTGACCACCTCAAGATCAAGGCTCAGCACCCATCATGAAAACTGTGATATCAATGTAGCCAATCTTTATAAGAATATGAAGGGCTGTTTTTCTCAGGCAATGTAAATATCTGCTACCAACAAGCACTAGTGAAATAAACATGCCAACCATCAGAGCTTCTAAAATTTACACAGCACTCACAGTATGTTCACCCAAAGGAGTGAGAGGCCCCCAAGACATCCCAGGAGTGCAAGAGCAGACCCAAGTTGAGGCTGAAAGCCCTTCAGAGGCAGCCAGTGCTAGATTTACGGTCATGAAATACAAATAGCATATTGACTGGAACTAGGGCCTCAGATCCCAGCCAGTGTGCACCATCTAAACCTCTGGGTCTTCAATCAGAGTTCTCAGAGAAGGAAGGACAGTCTTCAGATCCACCCTCTCTCAGTACCTCTGCCTGTGAGAGTGACAGTGAACACCTTCCCCTGCTCAGCTTGGACAGGCCACAAGACTCACCGTGCCCACCTGCTGAGGCCCCTCAGAATGAGTGTCTGCACAAAGGACATCTAGACAATGACCCCATAGAAGTGTCTTCTGAGGGCTTGGAGATTTTAAGGATACCTGGGAGGCATTCTTGACTCCATAGAGCACCTCCTGAGTCAGGAATGAACTTAGACCTTTGGAATCTGCCAGGTGCCAGGGAACCCTGCCCATATGTAAATCCAGTAAAGCAAAAATGAAGTAAGCAAGCGGAAGGGAATCCCCAGAAGTTCTGATTTCACCATAATGATTATCTCCATGATATTTTGACTTTCTTTTTTCATTGGGATCCCATTTCATATGAATCCCATTCATGTCAAAGAATTCACAAACCTTTCTCTAACAGCTGCCAAAGGAGGATAGGTGTTTAATTTAGTCCTTGAGCAGCCACCATGTATAGCTTGTTATCTGGCAGTCCTACCTCTTACCACTAACTCTCCACTGCCGACTGTATTGGAGTCTGACCTCCGAGATAAAGTATTTAGAATAGTTTGCTCCTACCATTGGATAGCCTGAGCTTACTACTGGTGTCTGCACATCTTTGGTCCCAGCCCAGCAAATGGCCAGAGCAGGGTCAAGTGAGGTCTCATGCTGGAGGGACAGATGTGCTCGCTTGGTTGGGTCTTTCGGTCTCTCCATCATTTGCAGCATATGATTATCTAGACAGCTTTCCCAAGAAAGTCCTGAGTATCTTTATTCAGCCCAGCACGCCTCCTCTAAAATCAGAGGCATGCCATGACAACGGCATTCACAGGCACAGGTTCTGAAGTGACCCAAAAATGTGCCTGGATTGGCAAAGTGGTCTTTTCTCTGCCCACAGTCTGTACAAACTGTGCTCCAGGGGAAACACCCAGCACTCTGGGATGACTGCTACTCAGGAGGTATTGCTCAGCCGCTGCCATGGCAACCCTCCATCTGTGAGCATGGACCACTCTTGTGCAGGCTGGAGGAGGCTTGGAGGAGGTCCCAGGGGCTGAAACTCTGAGGGCTGATCCACCTGCAGACAGCCTTGGGGGAGCCCAGAGAAATGAGAGTCGGGCCCAATAAATGTGTACTCACTTAGCACACAAGTGTGAGGTGGTCTTGTTGCATCTTACCACAGTGTGCATATAGTGGCTGTGTGTGTGTGTATATATACTGTAGGAAGGAATGCACACACACACACACACACACACACACACACACACACACACACACACACACCACTTACCTTTTTAAAATTCCAGAAACTACATTCACAGTATCCAATGTAACAGATGTCCAAAGAATTGTCATTCTCTTAATCGATAAGTAAACACTGTCTGCCAAATTAATACTGGCCCAAAATAAATAATGTTTCAATAGTAAGCCCAAGTACAAACAAAAGCAATAGAAAACCTTATTCAGATTTGCTGGGTGTTGTGGGGCACGTTTGTTATCTCAGCACTTAGGAGACAGAGGGAGGAAGAGCAGGAGTGGAAGGTCATCCGTAACTACATAGGGAGTTCAAGGCCAGCCTGAGCTACGGGAGACCTAACCTAAATAAATACATAGACATAGTTTGTTGTTGAAAATCTTATTTCAAGTTAAAGATACTCATTTTTATCCAGAATTCCCAGCTCTCAGAATACTATTTCTTCTTGAGCTTACTGTTTCCATCTGGCTTTGAACCCGGCTCCTGCATATTGACACGCAAAAGTAGACCTGAGCGCCGAAGCGTTCAGCACCCGTGAGTCAGTCTGGCCCCTAGAGCAGGCTGAAAGAAAGTCAGCAGGGTGGGGACCATTCCACAGCAATCTCAGAGGGCAAGGAAAGGAGACTGGGATGAGGGAGGTGTGGAGTGATATTGTATTCAGATCTCTGGTGCACGCCCATGCAGCTGACCTCAGCACCCAGGGCTCTCCTAGTGAGCCTGCTGTATCCTCAGGGACAGTAGAGGATAAGTGAGAACTTTCCACAACCCAGACCATCACACATAGGACTTGCTCCCATCTGGTTTTCTAGCTCTGTTAAAATAGGCATCAAGGCTCGTTAACACACGATCCCTCCTATTACAACTCTCCCTGTATCTGCCCTGTTCTAAAGGAATGAAGAGCCCTCTGGATGCTACACAGTGTGGTGAGACCTTCATTACTAACACTCGAATTGGAAAATATAAAACAGCCACTCCTAAACACATGTGCAGGAATGCATGCACACACATAGACCACAGTCTTTACCTCCCAATCAGCTATGACTAAGTCCACATAAGTTTCCAGAAGATGGGACTGGAGATACAGCTCATCAGCTGAGAGTACTTACTGCTCTTGTGGGGGAGACCAAGTTTGGTCCAGGACCCAAACCAGGCACCTCACAACTGCCTGTAACTCCAGCTCCAGGAGAATGTAACACTTCTGACCTCTGCAGGCAACTGCACCCATGTTCTCTCTCTCTCTCTCTCTCTCTCTCTCTCTCTCTCTCTCTCTCTCTCTCTCTCTCTCTCTCTCTCTCTCTCTCACACACACACACACACACACACACACACCACACACACACACACACACACACACACACACACACACACACACACACACACAATTTAAAATAATAAAAGTAAGATCTAAAAGAAAAGGTTTCTGGAAGTCGAAACATAAATGAGGACCATCCTCTCAAGTCATCACAGTGGCGTTAGCTTTTAAATGATCTTACACATCGCTGACCCACACATAGGCAATGGGCCATAAGAACCCACCATCAGTGTTCTGTTGGAGATTGGGAGCCTGGTCCTGGGTCTGCCCCTGCTTCCCCCCACCCACCACCCACCCTGCTTCCCCATCATGAGCTATCTGGTCTTAGATAAAACCCTGAACCTCTCCCAATTTTTTTTAAGTGATAGGTTATAACTTTTTAGGGACATTTTAAGTTCACAGAAAAATTAAGCAGAAAGCACAAAGCCCCCATATGCCCCATCCCCTCCCATCCTCCTTCATTACTGACAAGACTGTGTATTTGTCACTGTTTATGAACTTATCCCAATGCACCATTATCACCCACATTTGGAGGTGAAGTTAGGGCCCACTCTTGTCCATGAACATGGAATGTGTGAGCAACTCTGTAAGGACAGATTCCCACCGTTGTGGTACCATACAGAGCAGGTTGGCCACCCCACAATTCTCTGTAGTCCTCACCCCTTCCTAATGCCCACGGCTCCTTCCCAGTCTGGGCAGCTGGCCTGTTCCGTAGACTGTGGCTGCAGTGGCCCAGTGACAAGTCTACCGAGGTTGTATTCTTCCACTTGGTAGTACTCCCTGAAAGTTCCTCCCGTGGCTCCTCGTGGCTTCATAGCTCTCCATTCTTCAGGACTGAGCAATATTCCATTTTCTGGACACACCAGAATTCATTTGACCATTTGCCTTTTTAGTGATAAAACTTCTAAAAGCATCTAAGTGTGGTTTTTATATGGAAATAAGCTTTCAGGTCATTTGTGCAAATATCAGGAATTATGATTGCTGTGTTACATGGTGAGACATTTCCCTTGTAAACTGATATACTGTCTTCCCTGGTGGCTGTACTATTTTTTTTTCATTCTTCTAGGAATGAGTGAGCGCTCTGATTGCTCCTCCTGGTGTTTGATGGTGTCAGTGATTTGGATTTGTGCCCTTGGTACAGGTGTGTCAAACACTTTCTCAGATACTTCTGTCTGTAGATTGTCACATTGGAGCATCTCTGCTCAGGTCTTTTGTCCACTCTGTAGGTGGGCATTCTTTTTCCTATTCTTGAACTGAAAAGGCTCTTTGTATATTTTGAATTCTTGTTCTTCGTTAGCTGGGACTTTTGCAAATACTTCTCCCTGCTTGCCATTCTCTGAGAGTTTCTTTTGCTCTGCAGAAGTTTCTTATTTCAATGAAGTCCAGCCTGGCAATCATCTCTCATGGATGCACCTTTGGAGCTGTGTCTAAGAAGTTGTCGTCATCCCCAAATTCATCCAGACTGTCTCCTATCTCCTGGGAGCTTTGTCGTTTTATCTTTTCCCCAGATCTATGATGGCTGTGAAGTGATGTTTTGTGACTGAGGTGAAGTTTGTGTTCAGGTTCTTTTTTATCTTGTTTTGAGTGTCTAATACCTCTAGTATCATTTGCTGAAACAGCATCCTTTGCTCCTTTGTCAAAAAGCAACCTGTGTCCTGCACAGGCCGATCACTGTGATCTATGTGGACTGCTTCTGGGCTCTCGATTCAGGTCCTTCATCTGCCCACCGACTCTTTGACCAGTACCACACTGTCCCTAGTGATGGAACTGGCTGACTACTGTCTTAGCATTTGGTAGCGTCAGTCCTCTGTCTTTGCATTGTTTCTTTGGTACTGAATGATTCATTTGTCTATTTTGGGTCTTTTGTTTCTCATATAAACTTTATGATCCACAGAGTAATCTGCTTGACTTTGGATTGGTATCATATTAACTCTAAAGATCAAAATGGAGAGAAAACACCTTGACAGTGCTGGTTTTGTTCACATACCTATGTCTTCGGTATCTTCACCCCTTACATCTTCCCCACACAGATCTTATATGTAGCCTATGAGACTTATACCCAAGTATTTCATTTCAAGGGTGCTAATTTAGATGCTCATATTTTTTTATTCCAGATTCTAATTGCTCATTGCTGGTATATAAGAAAGCAGTTGGCTTTTGTATACTAATTTGTGTCCAAAATCTTTATGTAATTAATTTTTTTAATCTTGGTTTTGCTGGGGGAGGGATGCACGCCTTTAATCCCAGCACTTGGGAGGCAGAGGCAGGTGGATCTCTGTGAGTTCAAGGACAGCCTGGTTTACAAGGCAGTTCCAGGACAGCCAGGGCTACACAGAGAAACCCTGTCTTGAAAAGAACAGAAAAAACAGTCTTGGTTTTCTGTCAGTTATAGGTTTTTCTAGAGATGAGCTATCATCTATAAATGATAACTACTTCTTCCCTTCTGATCTGATGTCTTTTATTAACTTTTCTTGTCTTATTGCACCATCTGACATCTAGAATCATGTTAAAACGCAATGGTGCCTGTTCTGGGTCTGAACAGAAAAAAACAAGTTTCTGTCAGTTAAGTGAAATGAACCAAAGGAAAGTTTTAAATGCTGCTCCTCTAGTTCAAGACATGTCAAAAATAAATAAATAGTTAAAAAAAAATAAATGTCCCTCTAGCCATACTTTACAGAGAACCTTTTGTTATTTACAACAGTTTTATTAATAACTGCAGAAGGCTTAGAGGCCAAGATGTACTCTTGGGATAAGTGAATAAACAAGCATTTATCTAAGCAATGAATCATTCCATAACTGAAAAAAATCCACAAAATCATGGAACAACATAGAATAGCTTAAGTGCAAATTATTAAGTTAAAACAATCTAAAAAGACCACAATACTGTGTGATTTCAGATATCTGATACTTACTAAGGACTTTCATAGCGGATCACAGTTTGGGTTTGATCAAATTCTCCCTCTGCATCCACCAATAGTAGCACATATAATTTGTATTACTCTGCCCACTAATGTGGATTACAGACACTTATTTTTGAATGTTGAACTACTTTTCTTATCTGGCATAAATCCCACTTGGTCATAGTATATAATTCTTTTTATGCATTGTTTGATTCAATTTGTGAGTGGTTTATGGTTGAGGCTATTTGAATCTGTGTTCATAGGAGCTATTGATCTGTAGTTTTCGTTTACTGAAGTATCTTTTCCTCATTTGTTCTTAGGGTGACGCTGGACTCCTAGTGTGGATTGAGAAGTATTTCTTCTAATTACATCCTCTGACAGAGATTACAGAGAATTGATATATTTTCCTCCTTAACCACTTGGAAGAATCCACCCAGAATGAGCCCATCTGGACCTAGTGCTTTCTGGTTGGAAAGGCCATGAATAATTTACTTAAAGTCGGGGCTGGAGAAATGACTCAGCGGTTAAGATTGCTTGTTGTTCTTGCGAGGGCCTGGGTTCAGTTCCCAGTGCCCACACGGTGGCTCACAAGCACCTATAACTCCAGTGCCAAGGGACCTGGAACTTCTGGCTTCCACGGGCTGCTGCATGTGTGTGGTGCACATAAACTCATGCAGGCATTCATGCTCATACACATAAATAAAAATAAACAAAACTTTAAGTCTCTAATGTACAGACCTTTGGGGTTATCTATTTCCTCTACTGTGAGTTTTGCCAGACTGTATGTTTCCTGTAATGAGTCTCCTTCACACAAACGGTGAAGTGTGGATGCATCCTCTGGTGTCCTTTCATGTCTGAGTTACACTGCTCCCTCCCATCCCTTTCCGCAGTGATTTCTGGCTCTCTCTCTCTCTCTCTCTCTCTCTCTCTCTCTCTCTCTCTCTCTCTCTCTCTCTCTCCCTGCTCAAACGGAAATTTAATAATTTTGTTTTATCTCAAAGAACTAGTCCTTGGTTCTGTGGACTCTCCGTTGACTTCCTGTTTTCAGTTTCATCAGTGTGTACCCTCGTCTCTATTCCTCACTGGCTTTGGATTGAATTCACTCCCACAACTTAGAGGGCTGGTTTCAGGTTTCTGTTCTGCTTGATGCACTGGATGTATAAAGTTTTGTTCAGGCTCTATTTTCACTTCATGTCTAAAATCGTGGTTTCATCTTCACTGGGTTCAAGGTATTTTTTTTTAATTTCTCTTGAGGATTTTTTCTGCACCCTGTGTTACTGAGAATTGTGTTGTTTGATTGTAAAGTGTTTAAAGATTTCCCAGGTCTCTTTCCATTATTGATTTCCAGCTTAACTCCACTGTGTTCTGAAAAGGAACACTATAGAATTTTTATAGTTTTAATGTGTTAAGGTGTTCTAACGGCCCAGGATGAAGTGTCCCAATGAATGCTCTCTGTGGCCTTGAGAAGAGTCCGTCACCTGATGTTCAACTCCTCATTTTTCCAGCATGTGTTTGACTCTAGAGTCTCTGTCTCTATGGTCCTGACATGAGTTCCTAGTTACACCCCATCAGTCTAAGTCAACATCACTCTTAAACTCGTGGTCCCTAACTGAGTCAGCTTTGAACTTTGTAAATTCTTCCTGCTCCTGTCCCCAGCACGCCTTCACCAGCTACATCCCTCTCGCATCTCCACACTAACCCAGGTAGCGCATAGGTAATGATGAGGTAGGCACTTTGTAGGGCACTGTGGCCTCCACCAAAGTGGTTAGCATCATCAGTGTAGAATAAACACACAGCTGCATATTAAATGAGAAGGTCACCAGGGGGTGGAAGGGCAGCTCAGCTTTTAAGGACATCTGCTGCTCTTGCTTGGACCAGAGCTTGGGTCCAGGCACCTGTGTCAGGAGGCCCACAACCACCTGTAACTCCACCTACTGGGTACCTGACACTCCTGAACACACATGTACATTCTAACACAAACAGATTCTCATAAATAAAGATAATTTTTTAAGTAACTCAATACCAGCATGTAATGACTGATTTCCACACAACTCCAGCTCTGCACCACTGGAAACATGCATGTAGGGACTTCACCAGAATTGTGTTGATACTAAACCACACACAACACCAGAGACGCGAAGGCGCCATGTTCCATAGCTCCGCTCTATTTCAGCCGTAACTCACGTTAACAGCACTGCTTTTTTCCCTCCATGTTTTTTGCCCAAAGCAGAAAGAAGAAATCCTTTTCATTATAGGTTAAAAAATAATGACTTGTATCTGTCTTTCCCAGATGCTTGCCTGGCTGAGTAAAATAGGAGGTTTCTCTGTGAGCTAGGATAGAAAAAAAAAAAATTATTCTGGAAAGTCCACTAGTTCAAAAGTCCATTATCAGTGCCAAATCCTTTTCTCACAGTTCAGTGGAACTGAGGATAAGACTGAGTCTCTGGTCTGGAGGTATTGTACTTCCATGGACCACAAAGCTCTCACCAAAGGGTCTCACAGACTTATCAAGACAAAGTCAAGGAGCCCTGGAACCAGGCCTTGAAGCTGAGGTGTCCTGAGGTCCTCACAGGAATCCATTTCTAAGGAACACAAAGGGCTGGAGCTGTGACTCAGCAGTTGAGAATGCTCTTCCAGAGGATTCAAGTTTGCTGCCCAGCATCCAGGCAGGGCAGCTCACACCTGCCTGTACCCTCAGCCCCGGAGGATCAGAACCCTCTTCTGACATTTTCAGACGCCCACACGAGTGGTATTAAATCACACAGACATGCACACACATACATAAACTTAAATTAAAGTTTAAAATGTTTTAAGCAAACATAACCTCCCCCAGAAAAACCAGAAATACAAATAGACTTAGTCTTCAACTCTGTCCCCAGAAATTTTCCTAAGAACCTGAGTTTTTAATAACATGCTTATGTCCTACAGACAAAGGTTTTCATTTCCAGGTGTGTGGCAGTCTTCAAGGCTGAGAGCATGCCAAAACTTATTTTTGTTCTAAAAGATCCAGCAGCTAATTAATGCTAGACAAGGGCAAGGCTCTATGAAGGCAGTCTGGTCATGGACACATAGTGAGTGCTTACTGTCCAGTGAGCAATGTCTTAAGCAAGATACCCTGGGGGATACTAATAAATAGTAACACCTTCCGTTGTCCCCAACAAGCTACTACCCCATGGCCACCAGCTCTTACTGTGTGGCCACACAAACCCCTGTGAGCAAATACTGTTCCCCATATTACACATGAAGAAAGTGAGTCTCGTTTTAGGAATAAAAATACTTAATCCAGAGGGGCAGCTAGACCACATTGACTGGAATTTGAAGACAAGCCGGCCTTTCTATGGGCAGTAGGCAACAGTATCATGTGGCAGGAAGGGAGGCATCCTGATATTTCTTGTGCCTTGGTGGGCTTTGGAAGTGAGAGATCCATGGGAAAGATGTGTCATAATGAGGGGCCAGATTGAGACATACAGACATGCTGCAGGGAGCCAGGGGACAGTACCTAGGCTGGCCGACACAGAGTAGACGACTTCCCAGGGGATTTGATAAAAATACATTGTGAAAACTGGTGCTAAATCGTAGACCACTCTGAACTGGAGGTGGAGGGCCACAGGTGGGCTTATTAATAAAGCCATCACAGTGTCAAAATAGCTCCTGACGCTTTACAGTTGAACAAAAGGACAGTTTGCACTGAACTGAAGCAGGATGTCCTTGACACAATCGTCAAGCACTCCCAA
This sequence comes from Peromyscus maniculatus bairdii, assembly GCF_049852395.1. Taxonomy (NCBI): domain Eukaryota; kingdom Metazoa; phylum Chordata; class Mammalia; order Rodentia; family Cricetidae; genus Peromyscus; species Peromyscus maniculatus. The sequence continues at coordinate 84,465,529 of NC_134863.1, read as the reverse complement.
ATAATTCAGTGAATCTGCGGGGGGAGGGGAATAGGAAAAAGTGGCATTTCTGTGGCATGTCATAGTAAATTGCAAGCCCAGCAAAACCATATGCAGAGAATACTGGACCACCCCTGTAGCTTTCCTTAAGCAAAAACCAATGATCTTTTAGAGACGCACAGAAAAACACAGGGGGAAAAATCTTCCCCAAAAAACTCCCGCGAAGGCTTCAACTTCTCTTCGCAGTAAAGTAGCTGATATCTGCTTCTGAGGTCATTGCTGCCAACCTCCCGCCAGGCTTTTGAAAAGTGAGCCAGGCAGACCTCAGGCCCCGGTTTGGCTCCTGACCCACTTCCATCCTCTGGTAACTCCCGTCACTCAACTCCAAGTACGTCTGCGCACGGACAACAAGGCGAAAGCATGCCAACTGCGAAAGCACAAATTATGTATTGAGAAATCTCTACAATGCCAAATTTTTTTAGAATAAATATATATATATATTTAAGAACTCGCTGTGTTAGGGAAACTGTTTACATACTGAGGCGTTCCTCTTTTTTTGACTGGAACAATAAAAGAATAATTTGATATGGCCTTGGTTTCTTGTGTGTGTGTGTGTGTGTGTGTGTGTGTGTGTGTGTGTGTGTGTGTGTGTGTATTTCATCTCAAAGTTCAAAGAGCTACCACAGGGTCACTCAAACCGTGGGACCTTGCACCCAGAATACAAGGGTAGCATCATAATTGTGCGGTGCCCCCTGCCCCACACTGCCCCCATATTTCCTCTCCCCGTCTTTCCCTCGGGACCCTCCTGCCTAGGCCTCTCCAGCATGCTGCACTGGAATGCACCAGGCCTCTCCCTCTGTCTGTCCCTCTCTCTCTTTCAGTGGTGGGGGATGAACTAGTCCACACACACACACACACACACACACACACACACACACACACACACCCCTACAGCGGCTTTCACACGCGCACTGAACCGCAAACACCCCACTCTGCCAGGCAGGATCTATTATCTAGTGCTTCCTCCCACCTTCCACAGACAGCACACCACCCTCCTAACACTGTGGAAGGCCTTTGCGAGAACTCCCTTGAGATCAAGATTCCTAAGCACTGCTCACTCCGTGACCTGGGCACTTAGGAGAAAGAGGACGCACTGGGTCCCTCAGCATAGACCCACTGAAGGGTGAACACCCAGGAGCCTCCGGACAGGAAGCATTCCCACTGGTGACGCTGTCCTGAGCCCCCTCACTTTTGTCTCCAGCCAACACAAACACATCTTTTCCCAAGCTTGCCAGCGTAATGTATCACTCAGACTTGCGGCCGCTGTGACAGCCCATCCGGTATGAACGGCATACGGGGCACAACTCAGGTTAGCCCGTTTGCAGATGCATCGTCTATATTCCCGGCTCTGGTGAGTCTGGGCCTGTGCCGAAACCTGTGATCACAGGGCAGGGAGTGACAGAGTGTCTCTGCTCACTGAAGAGGAAGCGGGGAGCCGGGGGGGGGGGGGGGGGGGGGGGGGGGGGGGGTGGATATAACCATCAAAGACACACCTTTGGGGACCTGCTTTCCCAGCCAGACCCCACCTCCCGGTTTCAGCCAACTCGCAAAACGGCACCGCCAGCTGGGGACCAAGGGCTCAGCACGGGAGCAGTAGAGGCTTTCACACGTCACATACAACACCGCGCGATCTTTCTTCCCTCGCAGCGGCTTGGGTTACAGTTTTCTTCCGCCACGACTCTGTAGACTCTTTTCTCTCAAATGCTGAGCTAACTCTGTCTCCAGAAGAGACTGCCAGAAGACCAGGCTCAAGGGAATCCCAAAAGCATTGCTTAGGTAAACTGAGGGCAGGCAGGCTGGCCGGGGCCACTGTGAGTGCACCGCATTGCTCTCCCAAGTGGCTAGTCTGGAAAACCACCGTTTTCCCACTCCCCGAGAGTCCGTGGGCTTGGATCCTTACAAGGACTGCGGCCACAAACAGCCGCTGCACACGTTAGCGCGTCGTGACGGGGGAGGGGCACCCTGCTGCACACCTCACCTGCTGCTGACAGTCCAGGGACATCAGCAGCAGAGTTCCCACTCCCTAGCTGAGCAATCGGAGACTTGCTGAAGCAGCTAGTCCAGAATGGCACTGCAAATTGCAATTAGAATCACAACAGTGTAACACCAAACCGAAAATCAAACTGCTGGCCACACATTAAACATTTGGAGATGACCCAGGATAGCCATCCTCTGCATTTAAGAAGATACCCAAGCCAATACCAATTCTTATTCCCAACATGGTTGTGGGGGGCACTGGCCTCAAGCCAGGAGGGGTCGTCAGAACATCAACCAAGGAGCCAAGGCCAAGAGGGACATGACACTGGCTAATGTGACCTTCCAAGGAAAAGTGCCGATCAGTCCTCCTTCCTGTTGGTCACCAAGTAGGTGGGTACCCAAGGGACGCTGCATCAGTGTGGGAAATGAAGAACAGGGACCAGGGCTTGAGAAGATTTGGAGACAACTTTATAAGCAGCAGTCCTTAACTCTAAGCTCACTCCACTAAGTCTGTTCTTAAGGCCCCATGGGCACATCTCTGTGGCAGATTCCATGGGGAAGCAGTCAGTGGACACTGACTACCAGGGTGCACTGCAGGCCAGCCCCCATCAGCAGTGGAATGCCACGTTATGACATCCAGCAGAGAGCCGGGACAGGCTGGCACTGTCCTCAAGTACCGAGCCTCTACATTTCCAAGAATTCCTCAAGTTTGCTACAAAACACAAAATTATATAAATTTACAATTGAATGAATTATGTTAAAAAAACAAACATTTGAAAAGCATTTAAAAATCATCTCTTCCTAATTGTCTCACTATGTTTGATAATTACCTGTGTTCTTGGAGCTACAGACACCTGCTGTATCTGTGTGGTGGCACATCCCTTCCCAGCTCCATATTCACTGACAGCAAGTTGGGAGTTTGAAAGCAGTCTTGGTGGGAAAATTAACACCATAGAAATTGGCGCATTCTACAAACGGTGACTGAAGTTTCTCTGGAGAACCTGTGGTTAAAACATTTGCCAGAACAAATGAGAGATGATTGTGAGGGACAATGGAGAAGGTGGGTCTTTTCAGCTGATTTGACTCCAAGGATTCTCTAGAGGGAGAAGATGAGATTTCTGTCATGGAAAATGGCTTGAATGGGTACATAAGGTCCTTGTAAGCAGCCCAACTGGATGTCTGGTGTGAGGAGATTGGGAGAGGTGTCTCTTTGGTCTGAGCGCTGAATGAGTGAATGCCCCTGTCTGAGTGATTGCTCACCAGTGGTCTTCATTGTGGAGGATGGTCTTGGACATCTGAAAGACAAGACCCTGCCACTCATGAAGAGTGCTCTGAACATGTTGCCTCACTGTGAGTCACAGGTTTCTGGGGAGAGGAGGAACCAAGTTGTGAGGACTTTCAGCTGTTCATCTTGTCCAGAAACAAAACTGAGACCCAGTGAGTGTGGTGTCTAGTTTTGTGTCCACTGGAATCATCTGGGAAGAGGGAACCTCAATTGAGAAAATACTTCCACCCAACCTGTAAGCAAGCCTGTGTGGCATTTTCTTGACTGATGGTTGATGTAGGTGGGCCCCTCTGTGGGTACACCATCCAACCATGGTTAGTACCACCCCTAGTTGGGTATAGCCTCTCTGGAGGCTCCTGGAACCAGGCCCAGAATGAAGTTCTTGATGGAATGATCGTGATCTGGCCCATGATCCCCATGCTGAGTGACCTTTAGAAAATTACCTGCCTCCCAGAGACACACCAGGATCTCTTGGGATCAGCTATAACACAAGGTCACCAAAGGCCAATGTTGCATCTGCTTGTCCTGGGCTGTCTAAGCATGCCTAGTTGATGGATATGGCGGAATGAATCCACTAAGTATGACAGAAAGTGAAGGCCTCTGGCATGCAGATGGAAGGGATATTTAGCATCTTGGCCAGGGTGCCCAGGGAGCAAGTATCCTTCCTACAGCAGCAACCCCAGCCCCAGCATGGTGACCACATCATCCTGACTCTGTCCCTGGTGTGTTCCTCGCCACAGGATTCCATCTCTGTAGATAGAGTTTTCCTGCCTTGCCCACAGTCAGGACAAATCTTTGTCACCTGCCAGTCCCACAGCCGCTCAGACCCAACCAAGTAAACACAGAGACTTATATTGCTTACAAACTGTATGGCCGTGGCAGGCTTCTTGCTAACTGTTCTTATAGCTTAAATTAATCCATTTCTATACATCTATACCTTGCCACATGGCTCGTGGCTTACCGGCGTCTTCACATGCTGCTTGTCATGGCGGTGGCTGGCAGTGACTCCTTCCGCCTTCCTGTTCTTTCTTTTCTCCTCTCTGTTAGTCCCACCTATACTTCCTGCCTGGCCACTGGCCAATCAGTGTTTTATTTGTTGACCAGTCAGAGTAATTTGACATACAGACCATCCCACAGCACATCTCCAACTCAGAGGCTTCAAATAAACACTAATTTTCATCACAACTTTCTGGGTTGGAAATTTGGGAAGGACATTCCTGGAAAGTGTGTCTCTGAGCTATCAACAAGATGCCTCAGCTTCTTTGAGTTGCTTCCTGTCTCTGCATCCCAGAGGAACCCCACCAAGACTGAGATCTTCACAGAAGGGAGATTCCAGGTGGCCATCTTACAACTCAGTGGCTTAGCCAGGTGATGGTGGCCTTTAATCCCAGGAGAGGCAGAGGCGGGCAGGCGGGCAGGCGGATCTCTGAGTTAGAGGCCAGCCTGATCTACAGATCAAGTGCCAAAACAGTCAAGGCTACACAGGAAAACCTTGCCTCAAAAACAAACAAATAAAAAACAAACAAAATGCACAGTAGCTTCCATAGGACAAGAAACTGAAGCCACTTAGTCAACTCAAACACCGGAAATGAGCAACCAATCGCTTGCTGAGCTGTGAGCTCCGTGCAGTCAGGGGCAGAGGGTGGGGTTTTTGTGTTGGAGACACTACCACAAAATCATGGCGAGTCTGAGCTGCAGAAGGGAACATGCCCGAATCCAGCCGCCTGATCTGCGAGCCCTCGAGTCTGACTGTATCGGTCACTGTCTTAAGGTTCTGTTGCGGGGATCAAACACCGTGACTAAGAGCAGCTGAGAGAAGAGACCGTTTGTTTCAGCTCACACTTCTACATCCCAGTCCATCACCGAGGGACATCAGGGCAGGAATTCAAACAGGGCAGGAGCCTGGAGGCACGAGTTGATAAATGGAGGAGAGCTGCTCCCCAGCTTGCTCCCCATGGCTTGCTCAGCCTGCTTTCTTTTTTTTTGTTTTGTTTTGTTTTGTCTTTCGAGACAGGGTTTCTCTGTGTAGCTTTGCGCCTTTCCTGGGACTCACTTGGTAGCCCAGGCTGGCCTCGAACTCACAGAGATCCTCCTGCCTCTGCCTCCCAAGTGCTGGGATTAAAGGCATGCGCCACCACCGCCCGGCTCAGCCTGCTTTCTTATAGCACCCAGATCCCCTGCCCAGGGTGGGACCTCCCACGGTGAGCTGGGGCTCCCACATCAATCAACAATCAAGAAAATGACCCCATAGGTTTGTCTACAAGTCAATCTAGTGGGTCCGTTTTCTCGGATGACTCTGGTTTGTATAGAGTTAACATACGACTAGACAGCATGGTTAGTTTTCTGTTGCTGTGGTAAAATATGCTGGCAAAAGGCGACTCCAAGAAGCAAGGGTCTATTTCAGCTCACCGTTCCAGAGGGACACAGTCCATCCTGGTAGGCAAGGCACGACAGGGCGGCAGGAAGTGGGAGGATCACATTTTCATCCTCACACATGAAGCAGAGAGAGAACAGGAAGTGGGGACAGGCTGTGGAACCTCAAAGACCAGCCCCAGGGACGCACTTCCGCCCACAAAGTTCCACCTCCTAAAGGTTACAGAACATTCACAAACGGCACCCATAAGTGTTCAAACACATGAGCTTGCAGGGGAAATTTTATATCAAGACCACAACGTTGGTGTCTTTGAACTTTTTCTCACCATTCATGCTTTGTAGGAAGGAATTTGAGGCAAAGAAGTCACCCTGTCCGGAGAACTGTGGGTGACAAATTGTTGTTCTTCTGAGTCTCTGGCACACAGAGGGGCATCTTGGCTGTGAAGCCTCCAGATGTGGACCACTAGGCTGTGTGCTTTGAAAACATCGGCACCTGGGAATCCACAAAGATGCCAAGCTGGGTTTAATTATTCCCCATTACTATGAGGAAACCTGCCCTAGAAAGTCTTACAGATGGGGAGCCTGAACTCCATTCTCACAGGAACACAGGCTGTCCTCACCACGTATGTTCAGGCCCGACAATGTCTAAAACTAAAATTCCCATGTGTTCCCCTAACTAGCAGAATTTTCAAGAAACCGTGAAGGGCAAGAGTTTATCTATAAAACGTTCAGATTTGGAACAGTTTCTATAAATCAGAATGCTTGTCAATCTCACCTGTCACCACCAATTAAGAGTGTCAGCAGTGATCAAGACAGGGTGATCTGCAAACAGCCACCTCCGATTATTCCATTAGCAGCCCCCCTGTGAGCTGGTCACAGCCCCTGAGATGGGCGGCTTGGACATGACTCAAAGTTACCCTTTCCACTCGAAGGTGAGCTCGTGTGCCCCTGACATTAAGGAGATTGTTCGTGGTAGGCCAGGAGAGACGAGAATCTAATGGAGCTAAAGATCAGGCCTCTGGTTCCTGAAGGAGTGTGCCCTGAGAGAGGGACCATGCATCCACCTCTGCAGAGATGCACCACAGTGGGATCGCTGAAACATCCAAGGGCTCCCATTCCATCACAGAGTTCAGTCCAGGTGGCCTCAGGTCCCAGGTACAGTGTGGCACTGCAGGACCCAGCAAACCGCTGAAGACCCAGGGTGGGCCAGGGCTCGGGTGCAGGCAGGATGACTTCATTCCTCCTCTGAGGCTGGGCTGGGGCTTTGGGCTATCACAGCCTTCACTGATGTCCTCTTGGTGCGTTTTGAAAAGATTCCTGAGAACAAAGGGAGGAGAGTGGATGATAAAGGCCAATGGCCACATCAGGAAATGGGTACAAAAGAAGGTATTCCCCAGAAGAATAAACTGAGTGTGGGGGAGAGGATACCCTCCCCCCAAGTGGGTAGCATGTCACACCTGCGACCTGGGTATAAGGAGGTCCCAGGGAAAGGCTGTTGGTTTCTACTGACTTTCCTTTGCCACTTGCTGGTGGTGCATCTGCTCTGCCGATGCCCATGCCCACGCCCATGCCCACGCCCATGCCCACGCCCATGCCGATGCTGCTCCTTACTGACATCTGAGCTCAGCTTCTTTAGACTTCTAACATGGACTAAAGACCACTGGCTCCCCCAGGAATCCTCCAGGCCTTCAGGCTGGATTGGAGCTGCTGAGGCAAACAGCCTCACAGACTGAGACCCTCTCCAGTGTGCAGTAGCCACTGATGGACCACCCATAGTGTGCCAGATACTACTCAGCCCCCTGGATGGGCTTTTTTCATATTTTAGATTTCATTTTTATTTTATGTGTATGGGTGTTTTGTCTGCCTCATGTATCTATGTACACATGCATGCAGTACCCATAAAGGCCAGGAGAGGGCATAAGAGCCCTTGAAAGTGGAGTTATATGTGGCTGTGAGCCACCATGTGGGTGCTGAGAATCAAACCCAGGTCCTCTGCAAGAACAGAAAATGCTCTTAACTGCTGAGCCATCTCTCCAGACATTAATAAATCACTTTTTTATTATATATTTATCCTGTTGGGTCTACTCCTCTAGAGAACCCTGACTAATGCAGCTTGAAAACCCTGCATTCCATTAAATTACTAGGAAATGTGTTGGTTTGAGGCCCCACAAAACTATGCCTCATTGGAGTGACAGTTTTCAGAAAAGTCTTTCCCACCGTCCCAGAAAAACAACAATGGCTGCTCCTACCTCCCGTAGCCACTCCCACTACACTGACTCCCTATGCCAGAGAAGAGGGTCTGTCCCAAGGTCAGATCCTGGGAAGACTCTACAGCAAGCCGCAGCAGAAGGCCTTGCTTATTGTACTAGGTAAAAAAGTAATTCGTTTACGGAACAGAGCTGTGTTCATTTGCCTCCTTTTCTGGGCAATTCAGCACTGTGAGAGCAGAGGGCTCAGCCTTCCACTCCCTTCTAATGCAGGAAGCATCCGCTCCCCTCTCGGCTCCCTCGGTGGGTTGCATCTGTCTTGTTGTCTGTGAATATACCATCAGTCGCCTGAGAGACTTGGCAGGTGGGTGGGGGAGCATCCCTCAACAGAAGCATCCTTCTTACCATGGAGAAGTCCTGCTCACAGAAAAGCAGTCAGTTCTAACTATGGGGATAGTCGCAGCCCGCTGTTGCCGCCTGGCACACAGGTAGAACCAGGAGCTTTCTGTAGGTTGTATCAACTCCCCCAGAAATGTATGCTGAATTCCCAAACCCTGACGACTATGGATATGATCTGATATGAGTACGGATTGAAGGCATAAACTAGGAATAATATATTCCAGAATATGATGGGCATAACCCAATAGAACTATCCTCCTTATACAGAGAGGAAAGGTGTGGCAGGCAGTAAGGGATGCAACGTGGAGACAGACAGCCAGGACACCCAGGGAGGATACCCAGAGAGGATGAGGACAGTCATGGAGGACACCCAGGGAGGACAGCCAGGGAGGACTTCCAGGGAGGACAGCCATGAAGGACACCCAGGGAAGACAGCCATGGAGGATACCCAGGGAGGACATGCAGGAAAGACACTAGGGAGGATACCCAAGGAGGACAACCAGGAGACCAGAGGCTGAGAATAAAGAGTGTACCTGCAAACTAAGCCAATCCCAGAAGAAACAGGGAGAGGCTGGCCCAATCCACAACTTGATAGTCTTACAGTCACCCAGTACATACCAAGCTTGGCTGTCCATGATCCCCAGCAGAGTATTGCTAAAAGCTTCTGATTGCCAGGCGGTGGTGGCACACACCTTTAATCACAGCACTCAGGTGGCAGAGGCAGGTGGATCTCTGTGACTTAGAGGACAGCCTGGTCTATAGAGTGTTCCAGGACAGGCACCAAAGCTACAGAGAGAAACCCTATCTTGAAAAACACCAAAAAAAAAAAGGCAGCTTCTGCTTGCTTACACACACACACACACACACACACACACACACACACACACATCTTAAATCCCTAACCTCCAGGACATCAGAGTGTGGCTTTATTTGGAAAGCTGGATGCATCAGGGTCCTCAGAGCTCACTGGTCAGCTTGTCTAGCCAAATCAGAGAGCTCTGGGTTCAATGAGAGAAATTCCCATCTCAAAGGAGCACAATAATGGACAATGACAGAAGACAGACAACATCAATGGGGGGGGGGGTGGAGAGGGAATGGCCAACAACTAGCCAAAGCCTGAAGGTTGGACCAGATCTCCCTCGCAGCCTCAGAGGACCCAGCCCTTCAGCCACCTTGGTCTTGGCCTTCTGGGCCCATCCCCCCTCTGACCCTGAGGGCAAGAGAATGAAAGGGGAGGAAAAAGCCCAGCTGCACAAAGGGATGGCTCTTCTCCGCCAGAGGCCATGGGGCAACCAAGTGGAGCCCATAAGACCCACAGCAACTAGAACCTTTCCATAGCTCTCCCCTGATTGGCCCCATTTCAAAACGTATTTGCATGGCTACATCCAGCCAATCAGGGCCCAGCTAACAGTGCTGATCTGATGGTCTGTGGCTCCAAGAACAGAAAACCCAACAAGAGCTCACCTGAGGAGGAAGAAGGCTGATGAGGGACGCGCACACCCAAGGCTCCCATCCCAGGTCCCAGTGGGGAGTTCGCTGGGCCACCTCTAGGACTGAACCAGAGACTACAACCACAGGGGACTCATTCCTGCTACTCTCTACAGACCTGCTTTGCAAGGGATCAGCTCATTTGACACCCCAAGGCCTCCTATAGCACCAGGCTACACCTGCCACCCCTGAGCTAGGCCCCCAAGGCCTGAGATAGCATGGAGTTATAAAACTTCTGCTACCTCAGGCTAGGCCAAGACCTCAGATAGCATGGGGGTACCACATCTGCCACCCCTGGGCTAAGCACCCCAAGGCCTCAGATAGCATAGAGATATCACATTGGCCACCTCTGAGCTAGGCACCCAAGCCTGCCGAGGACTGAGCAAGATCACTGCCAGCTTCCCTCCATCGGCACACTCCCTTGCTGCCAAGGGTGTAGGAGTTCTTACCTTCCCATCCAAACTGTTATTCCCTTATGCAAATAAAGTTACTCCTGACTTCCCTTTGCTGTCTTTCCACCCCATTCTTGGAGAGAGGACAAATAAGAACCTGGTTGGAGACAGGAGGTGGTCTCCATCTTGTGACCACTTCAGTATCATACACAGAGGGGAAAGGAAGCAGAAGCTCTCTCCAAAGAGGCCCTGGTGTTCAGCTTAACAGACACAAACATAAATTAGGGGCTGGAGAGTTGGCTCGATGGTTAAGAACTGGTGTTGTTCTTGCGGAGGACCCGGGTTCAATTCCCAGCATGCACATAGTAACTCCATGTCCCAAAGAGTCTGATGGCCACTTCTGACCTCCACAGTCACCAGTCATACATGTGGTGTGTGTGTGTTTATGTATGTACACAGGCAGACACAAACAAAACACTCATATGCACGAAATAGTAAAATAAATCGAATATATATTACTGATGGTGGTTTGACCAGGAAGGCCCTTGTAGGCTCATGTATCTGAATGCTTGGTCAATAGAGAGTGGCAATGCTTGAGAGGGACCAGGGGGTGTGGCCTTGTTGGTGGAAGTGTGCGGTGGTATTGTGTTCCCCAAAATACTGTGCACCCTAATAAACTTATCTGGGGTCAGAGAACAGAACAGCCACTAGACATAGAGGCCAGAAAATGGTGGTACACACGCCTTTAATCCTATCACTTGGGAGGCAGAGATCTGTGAGTTTAAAGCCACACTTGAAACAGCCAGCCATGGTGACTCACGCCTTTAATCCCAGGAAGTGATGGCAGAAAGCAGAAAGGTATTTAAGGTGTGAGGACCAGGAACTAGAGGTGGTTAAGCTTTCAGGCTTTTGAGCAGCAGTTCAGCTGAGACCCATTTAGATGAGGACTCAGAGGCTTCCAGTCTGAGGAAACAGGATCAGCTGAGGAATTGGCGAGATGAGGTGGCTGTGGCTTGTTCTGCTTCTTTGATCTTTCAGTGTTCACCCCAGTATCTGGCTTTCAGGTTTGTTTCTATTAATAAGACCTTCTAAGATCCGTGCTACAGAAGTGGTCACTGGGAGTGGGCGTTGCGGTTCCAGGAGCCCAAGCCAGGCCCAGGGTCTCTCTCTCTTTTCCTCAGCCTGTGGATAGGATGCAGCTCTCAGCTGCTGCTCCAGTGCCTGCCTGCACGCTGCCATGTTGCCCACCATGATGATAATAGAATAAGCCTCTGAAATTTAAACAAGCCCCCAGCTAAACGCTTTCTTTCGTAAGAGTTGCCTTGATCAGTTACTTGCTGTTTGCAAGGACCTAGGCACAATTCCCAGAAAGAGAGAGACAGAGAGACAGAGACAGACAGACACACACACACACACAGAGAGAGGGGGGAGAGGCACAAGAAGAGGGTAATATTCTGGAACTGAAAAAGTACAAAAGCTGCCATTTCTGTTCACTAGTAGGACTCCAGCAGTTTGGGGGGTAATCTTCTGAGATTATCCAGACTGAAAAGAAGGAAACATCTTAGTCATCTTGAGCTGTTAAGACAAAAAATACCACCAACTGGGTGACTTAAGCAACAAACATTTTGTGGAACTAATATTATGAACACGGCCATATTACTGAAAGCAATCCCACCAAAATCCCAATATCTTTCTTCAGAGAAATGGGGAGGAAGTGGTAAAGTGCATACAGAAAGCTGGGTGTGGTGGTGCATCCCTTTAATCCCAGCACTTGGGCAGCAGAAGCAGGTGGATTTCTGTGAGTTCCAGGCCAGCCTGGGCTACATACCAAGTTCTAGACCAGCCAGGGCCACACAGTGAGACCCTATCTTTAAAGAGAGTAAGCATTATTTCTAGTTGCTGTAGTTGTCTTTGCAGTGCATGCCGCTTGTCAGGCCTGGTCAGTCTGGGGGCTTCTGACTATCAAAAGCTAGGACCCTCGGGTAGCTACTTTGCCCAGGGGGCTTGAATTTCTGGCCCGGTATCTGACAAGAGAGATGGCACTGGATGAGAAACCCCACACTAGGTGAGAAACTCCACTGGGAATCCTTTCTAATCCCAGCCACAGCCCTTGTGGAGATTTGCTAAGCTAACATACGTGTGCTTGTACAGTTCTATTCGGGTTTGTATGTGCCGAAATGATCTGCAAAGAGAGAGCTGCCTAAATGTCCCTTGAGCAGTCCAGCCTGCATCTTTACGGTGTCATGGTGGTCTCAGATGTTTTTGCCTGAAGAGATTTCCTGTCTCAGAAGTCTTCTCACCGAGAGGAATTACTTTTCATCTTCCTGTTGAATTACTTTCAAATCTCTCCTGACAGAGAGATGCAAACATGCCGGCAAGCCCCCGTGATCAGACATGGATCCTTAACAGGCATGGAGGTGTTCACTAGACAGGGGGCCCGCCCCTGCTGATCCTCCTGGCTGTGTGAGAAGCCCCGTGGGTGTCTGTTTGACAGGCTCTGCCAGGAGCTGCACAGTGACTTCCTAACGGGGAAGAGGGAATCCTACACAGCATCCACACTTGCAGGTGCAGGATTGTAGGCAAGTTTTGCAGGATGCCAACATCCCCTTGGCACTCTGGGGGGTTCTATAATGTACATAGAAAAAGGAGCTCATTTTTGTGTCTGCTGAATTCCAAGTGTGTCCTGTAACCTTCCAGTTTACTCTGATCCCCAAATTCCAGCCCCTCACAAGGCTCTGCTCCATCAAGTGACCAGTATCCCTCAAGTTTCAACGGTCAGGACTCATACTTCCTCTTGGATCTTAGGCCAGTAGTTTTCTGATGATAAAGAGTTCAGCCTCTTCATTTAATGCTCTGCTCAGAACCCTTTCTTCCCAGTAGCTGCTCCTAAAACTGTGGAGCAGTGACTTCATTATTCTAGTTTTCTATGGTTAGTTTTCCTCAAGCCCTAGGTAAAATGAGGCTAGACAATCTGGACCCCATGGCAGCAGAGGTTTGCATGTATGTACCTATCTAGAATTAAAGGCATATGGCCAATACATCCAGCTCTGATAGTAACTTTTTGATAGCTCTTCCATGATTGGTTAGAGACACAACCAACTGTGGTTCATCTAGCCCTCAATAAATTTGGCTATCCCCAGCCTTCAATACACTTTTTAGTTTTTTTTTTATTATTGTGTATATGTATGTCTATTTTGAGGGTATATGCTTAAGTTCATCTGCCCAAAGAGGCCAGAAGAAGGCATCAGATCCCCTGGAGCTGAAGTTATGGGCAGTTGTGAGCCACCAATGTGGGTGCTTGGAATCGAACTTAGGTTCTCAGGAAGAGCAGCAGGCTCTCTTAAAAGCTGAGCCATCCTTCCAGCACAATGTAATAGCAGAAAGTACATGAATCAACCTTCAAGTGCAAGGAGGTTAGACCACATCTTCAGAAAGATAGAATCAATGCTCAAGTCCTCCAAAGGCCACTCAGCTGGATTTCACTTTGGAAAAAAAAATCAACTCAAATATTTTGAAATATTTAAATGCCTCTTAAAAGTTCTATTTTGATAGTGTTAGGTAGGCAGAGTATAGTCATCATGCCTTAAAGTCTTCCTCTGACTCTTGATGCAAAAATAATAAAATTTTAAAAGCTCAAAAAAAAATTGGATAATACAGTATGTAGAAATGCAACCATGTAGAATTTTTCTTCATGTATGTTTAAATGGACAGCATTGTTCCTTACAAGGAATCTAATACACTGAAAACACACACGCACACACACATCCACACATGCACAGACACACACACACACACACATGCACAGACACACACACACACATCCACATATGCACAGACACACACACACATCCACACATGCACAGACACACACACACACACACATGCACAGACACACACACACACATCCACATATGCACAGACACACACACACATCCACACATGCACAGACACACACACACACACACATGCACAGACACACACACACACATCCACATATGCACAGACACACACACACATCCACACATGCACAGACACACACACACAAATAAATCGGCTTGTACCCTCGTTCCTGGCTGAGCGTTGGTAGCCCACTTCCTGCTTCCTGCCGTTAGTAGCCCACTTCCTGCTTCCTGCTGTTAGTAGCCCACTTCCTGCTTCCTGCTCTTAGCAGCCCACTGGAAAATGAAGCTATTTCCTACTATGGCTGTTTTCCTCTCACACTGGGATCTTTTAGGGAGTAAAATTCCCATCATGTTGTCCTAAGATTACAGCCAGAGGTTCTCAAGTTAAGGAAACTTTTGAAAGCCTGGAATACGGGCATCCCATGGTGGTTTAGCACTCCTGTTGATTTTGAGGGGAAACTGGCACTGAAACATGGAAGGACTCCCTAAAGACATCAACTTTAGGAGTTGACTAAGTCAGAAGAAAACCTAACAGCAAATCCACAAGGTTGAATTGATGATTCTCCTTAAAGCAAGCAGGGCCTTGAGGCCAAGGAAGTTTTTAGTCGGGGTCTAGGAGCTTAGTTTTCACAATTTGGCTCATGTGATTCACAGTCTGTGTTCCCATGAGCCACTGTTTCACAAAGGTGGTATGGCAGGCCTAACGGAGATCATGGAAAAGCCCAGATTCTGGAATGCATGCTCAAACCCAGCCAAATGCAACCTAGGAAGTGATGATGTCTGCAGGGACAGAGAGAGTATGTGTACATCTAAGGGTAAGGTCCCGGCTGGGGTGAACAGGGAAATGTCATGTGGGAATGGAATCTAGGCTGGGTATATACACCAAGCTAGGCACTGAAGCCGGCAAAGATATAAAGTCAGCATGAGCTAAGACTTGGCACAGCCATTGGGTGGACTGAAGAAAGAATGTTTGCCCCATTCAGGAGGAAACAGAACTAAAATTGGAGACATGGTGAGCATCTGTGTATTGCCAGTCACTAAGCTCCATCTCAGCTCTCAAGGCATTGTCAAATCTGGATTTTTGTGACCCAAGCTCAGGGTCTGTGTGCTGGATAATCTTATGTCAACTTGACACAACTGAAGTCATCTAAGAGGAAGAGACCTCGATTGAGAAAATGCCCCGATAAGATCCAGCTGAAGGCAAGCCTGTGCAGCACGATACTACTTAATCTTAACAATGAAAACCTGGAGTCAAATAGCGAGGATGAAAGCTGAAAGATCTGAGAAGTAGAGCAGCCAGCCAGTAGAGACTTCTTAACTCTATGAAATCTCCAACTGATTGGAGTGATCCTGTCTCTATGAATCCTCAGACTGAATGGGGGCAGAGATCCTGTCTCTACTCACCTTATATTCCTATCTCCACCTCCCTAGTGCTGGGATTAAAGGCTTGAGCCTCCCATGTGCTGGGATCAAAGGCGTGCACCTCCACCACCTGGCTCTGTTTCTCTTTTAGACTGTTTCAATCTCGTGTAGCCCAGGGTGGCCTTGAAATCCTATCTTCCTGCTTCCTTCTCTCAAGCACTGAGATTAAAGGTATGTGTCACCACTGCCTGGCCTCTATGGTTAACTACTGGCTAGCTCCACCCTCTGATCTCCAGGCAAGCTTTATTTGTCAGAACATAAACAAAATATCATAAAACAAGCCTGTAAGGCATTTTCTTCTTTAGTGATCCATGGGAGAGGGCCCAACCCATTGTGGATGATTCCATTCCTGGGCTGGTGGTCCTGGGTTCAATAAGAAAGCAGGCTGAGCAAGCCATGAGGAGCAAGCCAGTAAGCAGCTCCCCTCCATGGCCTCTGCATCAGCTCCTGCCTCCAGGTTCCTGCCCTGTTTGAGAGCCTGTCTTGACTTCCTTCAGTGATGAACAAGGATATGAAAGTGTAAGTCAAATCAACCCTTTCCTCTCCAGTTTGCTTTTTGACCATGGTGTTTCATGGTGGCAGCAGAAACCCTAGCTAGGCCACTCTGTCAGCCGCACTCCTGGGTGCCAGCTCTCATGCTACACACTGGCTGGGTGCAAAGGCTGGGAGAGGAAGAAAGGCCCAACTGCTTCCTGTTGCATTGGCCTTTTCCCAGTGGGGCTTCCCTAATCTGGCAAAGGCTTCATTTCCCTTAGAGTCCCAAGGCAACCTCACTGCAGCCATGTAAGAGGCCCCAGAACCAGCTCAGGCAGTGCCTTCCCCCTCCAATCTTCTCAGCTTCATTTTAACAAATGCGGCCTGTCCCCCTGGCTCAAGGGAGCCAGCTAGCTCCTGGGGCCTCCTCCACGGTAACACTTCTCTTTCCCTTACAGGAGTCTAGACAAAGACTCTCCACCTAACTTACAGCTGCTTGTATCAGGCCCTCTTAGAACAGCTAATGTCCATGTACTGACTAGACCTCTCCTAAATCAGGCAGGGGAATTAAATCTCTGTGACAAGGACTGTTCCGGTTTGTTGTCTGTGGCTGTGATAAGCACCATGACCAAAGCAACGTAGGGTAGGAAAGGGTTATTTGGCTTTACACTTGCAGATCATAGTTAATCATTGAAGGAAGTCAGGGTAGGCGCTCAAGATAGAGACCCAAAGTAAGAACCATGGAGGGATGGTGCTTACTGCCTCACTGGCTCATACTCATCCACCTTTCTTTTTTTTTTTTTTTTTTTTTTGCATACAAACTGTATGGCCATGGCAGGCTTCTTGCTAACTGTTCTTATAACTTAAATTAATCCATTTCCATACATCTATACCTTGCCACGTAGCTGGTGGCTTACCGGCATCTTCACATGTTGCTTGTCATGGCGGCGGCTGGCAGTGTCTCTCTGCCTCAGCCTTCTGCTTCCCAGAATTCTCCTCTCTCCTTGTCCCACCTACTTCCTGCCTGGCCACTGGCCAATCAGTGTTTTATTTATTGACCAATCAGAACAATTTGACATACAGACCATCCCACAGCACTTCCCCTGTTCTTTTTTTTTTTAAAAAGGAAGGTTTTAACTTTTACACATCTCCAAAGCCAGCTTGGTATATTTGGGAATTTGGGTGTAGCTTCTCTTACTACTTCCTGCTGGAGGGGGGCGCTGTATCTTATGGGGACACAAAGAAAATTTTAGGATTATGGAGTAGTCCATGAGGCTGTATCGTCTGAGCCAGTTGCCTTGAAACGATTCTGGATGTTGGATCATCTGGGCCATGGTGTCATCGGAGACCTTTTAGGGGGTCTTGGCTGGTCAAACCTGATGTATCTTAATCTGGAACAAATCCATAGCCTCTGGCTTTCTGTGGAAACAAAAGCAGAGCCTCCTTTCTAAAGCAACATATCCTTATAGCCAAATTTTGAAATCAAGGTACCTTTAAAATATACATTTTGGCATAACTCAACAGCTTTTGCAATCAAATGTTTTTCTTCAGTTACGAATATCAACGAGAACATAATCCAGATTCTCTGTGTGGTAGCCATCTTTACATGGCTTATTTTTTATATTACCTTGAGCCTATTGCTTTAAACTGCAGCCTTTTAAACCTGCTGACTCCGCCCACTTCAGCTTCCCAACATGGCGGTGGTGCGTTTTCCGCCAGCTTTGGGAGCCATCAATTCTCAGAAATAGTGGGTCTATGCTTCTTATCAAAGCAGCGTGTAGCCCAGAAACCTCTTTTTCTTTTGTACTAGCAAAGGCTAAATCCACCACGCAGCTTAATGTGCCACTTGCAGAGGCCTCATTCCCACCATACTGCAGGTCAAGCGCACATGCCAGGAACCCGCCAGTAACTCAAACCGGCAGCTACTGCTCACTTGAGAGAGACAATGAGGAAGCTGTTTTTAGTTTCGTTTTAGAATCTTTTCTCAGGTTTTAGGTGGAAACTCTTGCCAACTCGTTGGGTGCCATTTGTAGCTAGAGTTTTCCTGCCTTGCCCATAGTCAGGACAAATCTTTGTCACCCGCCAGTCCCACAGCCGCTCAGACCCAACCAAGTAAACACAGAGACTTATATTGCATACAAACTGTATGGCCGTGGCAAGCTTCTTGCTAACTGTTCTTATAACTTAAATTAATCCATTTCCATACATCTATACCTTGCCACGTAGCTGGTGGCTTACCGGCATCTTCACATGTTGCTTGTCCTGGCGGCAGCTGGCAGTGTCTCTCTCCTCATCCACCTTTCTTACACAGCCCAGGTCCACTTGCCCAGGGATGGTGCCGCCCACAATGGACTGGGCCCTCCCACATCAATCATCAATCAAGATCATTTCTCATAAACTTCCACAAGCCAATCTCATGGAGGCAATCTTTCAAATGAGGCTCCCTCTTCCCAGGTGACTCTAGGTAGTATCAAGTTGACACTAAAAACTAACCAGCTCAAAGGCTCCATTATTCAAACATAAAAATACAAAACATCTCTTCCACTCAAGTCTGACCTTGTGAGCTCATCCCATTGGTCTAGCTAACACCAGCTCTGGCTCCCACCCTCCAGGCAGGAAAAGTTCGGGAAGTCACATGGCCTCATGAGCTCACCAGGAGCCCCAGGGTCCAGTGTGTGGCCTAGGCTCACTGCTGGGAGACTAACTCTCATGACACACGCACAGATGGTGGGAAATGCACAGAGCCGTCTGACACTCAAAGACACACTTACACCCGAAATATAACCTAGAGGTCTCACTTGTACTACTATTGACCCAAAGGATAGACTTCCAAAAAGATCTATCCTCTTTATTCCTGATAGCCAGGGGTTGGTTTCATCCAGCAAGTGAACTGGTCAACAAAACTACCATGTCTGCGGGACTGGTGGATTTAGCAAAGCAATTTAACAACTAGTTCTAACACAGAGAAAAGATCACTAACACACTGAGCAAAAAGCCACGCATGGAAAAGCACCCACCAGGCTAGAGAGAGGGCCCCGAGGTTAAGAGTACACGCCACTCTTCCAGGCAGACTAGGTTTGATTCTCAGAACCCACATTGAACTGTTCATAGCTGTAACGCCAGCTCCAGGGAACCCAACACCTTCTGGCCTCTGTTGGCACCTGCACACGTGTGGAATACACTTGTGCTGACATGTACACATACATGTGAATAAAAATAAAGATAACACTTGGGGCTACAGAAACGGCTCAACGGGGAAGAGCTCTGGCTGTTCTTCCAGAGCGTCCAGCGTCGAGTCCCAGCACCCACACAGCAGCTTACAACCATTGGTAACCCTAGTTCCAGGGAACCCAATACCTTCTTCTGGCCTCCGCAGACACCAGGCACACAAGTGCACAGACATCCGTGCAGAAAAAAACTGCCTTGTATGCATGAAATAAATTTCTTTATTTTAAAAATAAATCTTTTATTTATTTATTTATTTTACAAAAAGAATAGAAATACCAAATGGTCCTATTTATGTGAACCTACAGGGGAAATTCACTGTGTCACCAGAAATCAGACTGATCTCTTGGGCGCAATGGTGGAGGAAACTGACAAAGGGCACAGGGATTCTGGACAGGTGGTGTGAATATCTTGTGTCAATTCAGACAATAGGCACACGGGCATGTAGACAAATTTCTAAGCAATCTTATTAAATAAAAAACATGGAGCCAGAAATAGGGGTGAAAATCTGACAGCGATCAGAGGAATCGGAACAGCCACCCGCTAACCTTACCTCACCACACCACAGCTTCCAAAGTTTGCTACTTCCTGTCTACCCACACCTTTATTGCCTTGCTGTTCTGCCCTCTCATTGGCTCTTAGCCCAGCTACCTCACTTCCCTGTCATTGCCTGTGTGTACAGGCCTCCAGGTCTCTATAGTTGGTACTGGGATTGATTAAAGGTGTGTGTCATCACGCTTGGCTCTGTTCCCTAGTGTGGCCTTGAACACACAGAGACCTGCCTGCTAAGTGATCAGATTAAGGGCGTGTGCTACCACTGCCTGACCTTTGTATTTACTTAAAATGGTTTGCTATTTCCTCTGATCTCCAGGCAAACTTTATTAACATACAAATAAGATATCACCACATTTCAGCACAAATAAAATATCACCACATGGGTATATACATTTCTTAAACCCATCAAACTACATTAAAATTGATGCATTTTATATGTAAATAAAGCTAATTAAAATATACATATTTACACTTTTTAGTGTATCAGAGGATTGTCATTTAGATGAGCAGAGGCTGTATAGGAAAGCCAGAGAACAGAGAAAGGAATCAAACTCCATTCCTGGGCCAGCAGATAGCGTGCTGGGTAAAGTGCTTGCTAGGTGCATCTGACAGTCTGAGTTCAGATCCCCAGGACTCATGTACCGCCTAACGTGGGAGGTCGAGTGTCTGCAACCAAGCACCACTACTGGAAGAGGTGGAGATGGGGGGGGGGGGAGCTAGAGAAGGTGATGGGGGCAGTGGTATAGAGAGCCTGTCTCCAACTAGGTGGGAAGAGAAGACCCTAGGATGACTGTGGCTTATAATAAGTTTTGGTTTTACTCAATCACTGGGCAAGCCTCAATAAAACGTTTCACTATTAGGATAGGAATGTATACTGTATCAAGCTGATAATAGAAAAATAAATAAATTTTAAAAAATATCACCACAAAAAAAGAAAGAAAGAAAGACACTTGAAGATCGCCCTCTGATCGCCACATATGTGCCATGGTAACATACACACACACACACACACACACACACACACACACACGCACGCACGCACGCACGCACGCACGCACGCACGCACGAGCGAACAAGATGAAAGCCTAGATTGCAACCTGGATTTGACTTGGGATCTAGAATAATTGGGATTAAAAAAAAAGTTACTGTTTTAGTTCTGAAGGTAACTCACGTGAAGAATCTGATACACGGACAGAAGGAAGTGGAGATATTTAGAGACACAGATAAAATGTTAATCGGTAAAAGGAATGGGCAGGTTTGACGACAGGCTGACACCCCCAGAAAAGTCACCAGTGTCGCTCACTCGAGAGCAGAGAAAGGTGTCGCACCCAAATGCCATGCTGCCGTGGGGCTGGAGAGGACCGGAACATAAGAAGACCCTAAAGGGGGTCGGTGGAAGTTGGCCAACAACTGGAGAGGGGTGTACCGAGAAGACAACCTAGACTTTGAAGCTGGAGTCCCAGCGAACTGGGGGTGGGGCTGAGAGTGCAGCCAGAGCAGTGCACTCGGGGACACGCAGGCGCGCAGGCTGGGGGGCGCTGAGCTCAGGGTACCCACAGGACCACAGGCGTAAGAGGATGGACGGAAACCCCGGAGTCAGAGCGCGCTGGATGCAAACCCTGCTTTGGCTTCTCCTGAGGCAACGTCCCCCCTCTCCATCTACCAAGCCCATTTTGCCTAGAAGGCCAGGTCGGGTGGGTCCCTACAGCAAAGCGGACGTCACGTACATCACCGTCCAGCTCGGGGTAGGATCAGAAGGACCTGGATTCAGAGCCCAGCTGTGTGACCTGGGTTAGTCCTCTCCTGAATCTCAGTCCTCTGGGGTGAACCGCGGACCTGGGTGTGGCCGCCGTGGGACGCTGCACCCTTCGCTGATGACCCACACCCCCCTTCTCCCCTTCCAGGAGGAGCCCCTGAGCAGGGAGCTTTTTCCAGGCCAGATCTCAAACAGACGGTGGGAGGAGGCTGGTAGGAACCCCCAGTTCGGCAGGCTGTGACGTCAGGACGCACACGTGACGAGAGACAGAGACAGACAGACAGACAGACAGAGACAGAGCGAGACAGCCACCTTCTTCCGGGAAGGAAGCAGCAGCCCGCTTGGGGAAGCCACTGGGGGCCCACAGGCCACTCCAGTCCGCACGGGGACGAGGCATTGGGGACCCCTGCAGGGAGGGCTGGGGGGCACTGTCCCCGCCCTGCGCTGACTCCACTCGGCCCCGGGACTGCCAATCAGAGCGCCCGGCCAATAGGAGCTGCGGACCGCTGTCACGAGGCCACCGAGCAGCTCCAGGAAGGGCTCTTCGGGTTTGGGCCTGCCCGGGCCCAACCCCTGGGTGCCTCACCGCCCAAGCTGCGGTGTGCTTTGCAACCACACCCCTAGGAGGGTGAGAACCTTGACCTTCCCACACCTAGACCACATGGCCTCTCCTCTCCTGCACACACACCCCTCCTGATCCCAAGGGACCCTGAGGTCCGAGGGGAAGGATGTTGGGAGGGGACTGTATGCTCGGTCCCCTGGCCAGGAGGTGGCAGCAGTGGAATCCTTCTTTCTCGAGCCCGACCTGGGTGCTGTGGCCGGGCCCTGCATCAAGAACTGAAGTTGGAAGAGGAAGATGCAGCCCAGAAGCACGTGCTGTCCTGAGAAAGTTCTGGCTTGGGGGGCGGGGGGGGGGGGGAGACGACGACGACACTATTTCTCAGCGGCAGACCCCGCCTCCAGGCGGAACCCCGCTGCTAGTTAGATACAAACAGGCTCGGAGATCCTTGAGCAGGGCGAGATGACAGGCAGGACACAGACCCTCCCTCACCATCAGCAGCCTGTAAATCCAGGAATGAAGCTACAGGGTCCTGATTACTGCTCAAAGAATGGAATCCGAGCCTTATCTCTGGTCCTTGGTGATGATGACATGCTGAACTGCCTGAAGGGTCATGACCTGTCAGCCACAGAGCAGTCTGAGGCTTCCGGGCACTGGCCAGAGCCCAGGCTGAAAACAGAAGAGACGGCCCTAGCATCTTATACGGAGCTTCCCCTGACATCTTCAGGGGCAGCCAGCATGCGTCATCACAGGCAACCCCTGCTCCCTGGTGATGTTTTTAGTATTTTACCTGCAGCTAACCTTTGGTCCCTGGGAAATTAGGATTCCCTACAGCAGGGTACCAAAATTGAGATGTTCAAGTCCCCTATACAAAATGGTGCAGTGTTTACATAGAGTCTACACGTCCTCCTGTATACTTCAGACAATCTCGAGAATGCAATAATGCCGTGTAGAAATTATTATTCGTGTTGTTTACAGAATAACGACAACAAAACCCTCTATCTATTCAGTACATGTCCAACTTCTGTTGGTGGCGGTGGTAGCAATGCTGGGAAGCAGGCTTGTATGTGCTATGTCAGCTTTCTACCAGAGCTACATCCCCAGATCCTCAAATACTGGAAGTGGAGAGATGGCTCAGCAGTTAAGAGCACTGGCCGCTCCTTCAGAGGACCCAGGTTTGATTCCCAGCGGCCACATGGCGGCTCACAACCATCTGTAACTCCAGTTCCAGGGGATCCAGTGGCCTGTTCTGGCCTCCATGGGCATACATGCAGGCAAACACACTATAATCTTCAAATATTTTTGATCTGAGCAGAGTTGAATCCAAGGCTGTGGCACTCACAGACACAGAGGGTGATACACTGTCAGGCTTCCATTTTGCCTGAATCTGAGGTTTTCTTGACTTTATGTCGATTTGGGTCAAGCGGCCCAAAATGTCCCATGCCTCCCTCCACTGAAGCTCTGCCTTTTCTGCCACCGCCCAAGAGTCCATTAAATTATGATAACTCACCGCTGCATCCAAGCCCTTGTAAGTCACTCACTCCAGAAGACCTGCCTCGGAACCCGGCACCGAAGCCCAAACCTTCGGAGCATGGGCTTTTCTCATAGGATCCTTCCACCTAAAACATTCCTTTTTTTTAAAATGTTATTTTTTCTGATTAGATGCAAAGATATAATATCTTATAAAAATACCTGTGGGTGTCGATGAGATAGATAAGTGCTATGGGATGTCTTTCTGTATGCTGTGAATATGTGTTGCTCCCATTGGCCAATGAATAAAGTTGTTTTGGCCTATGGCAAGGCAGCTCAGAGGCAGGCAGGAAATCTAAGCAGACATACGGAGAGAAGAAAGGAGCGGAAGAGAGTGACGCCAGCCTGCCACCCAAGGAACAAGATGCCAGCAGACTAGTACACACCCATGGCCACATGGCAACATATATTAATAGAAATGAGTTAATTTAAGATGTTATAAGAGCTAGCTGTCAAGAGGCTTACCATAGACCATACAGTTTGTAAATAACATAAGCCTCTGTGTGTTTACTTGGGTCCGAGCAGCTGCAGGATCTCAGGTGAGAAAGATCTGTCTGGACTAAGGTGGGGGCGGGGGGCGCGGGCAGGACCAGAGAAACCTCTGACTGCAGATACGCTCTCCCAAAGTCCCATGATGAACATGACAAAGTCACTTTGTCCTCTGGGAGAGAGATGGCTGTGCTGGGTGGATAGGGACTGGAACACAAACTGGATTGTTATCCCTCTAGCAGCTACTTCTTAAGAGCACAGCATTTTTATTTGATAAAAACAACCCTATTATGCTCTGCTATAGACTCCTGTTTTCCAACACTGGCCATTGTGGTATTTCTGGCCCTTTGTCCTTCTAGAATATTGCCATAGCATCTCACAAAATGGCACCTGCTTCTTGCTGTCCTTGAAAGATGCCACAAGAATTGGAGATTGGTAGAAGTCACCGAATACCTTGTTAATTATCGTGTTTAAATTAGTATAGTGTCTTACCCAGGGTTTCTATTGCTGCAATGAAACACCACGACCAAAATTAAAGCCAGGGAGGAAAGGGTTTATTCAGCCTACACTTCCACACTGCAGTCCATCCCTGAAGGAAGTCATGGCAGGAACTCAAACAGGGCAGAAACCTGGAGGCAGGAGCTGATGCAGAGGCCATGGAGGGATGCTGCTTACTGGCTTGCTCCTTCTCCCAGAAGCCCCTTCTAGTTTCATGTCCTGTGAATTCTAAAACCCTCTGCCCACCTCTTAAGAACTTTTTCCCCTTTCTTGGTCACTTTCTACTTTCATGGCCTGTATCTCTCCCTCCCTCCCTCCCTCCCTCCCTCCCTAAGCCACAATAATTAAGAAGTGGGATTATGTGAAAATTTAAAACTCCTCCTCACAGTGTGAAGAGTCAACCTATAGAGTGGGAGAAAAATCTTTGCCAGCTGTACCTCAGACACGTGATTAATATAAAGGACTTCAAAGACTAAACACCCGACAAACCTTCCAGCCAGTAAATAAGCTAATGATCTGAACAGAGAGTTCCCAAGGAACGAAATATGAACAGTCCATGATCATTTCAAAGTGTTCAACATCCTTCGCCATCAGGGAAATGCAAATCAAAACTATCTTGATGTTTTTTATCTCACACCAGTCAGAATGGCTAAAATCGGGAGCAAAATGACAACCAACGCTGCTGAAGTTACGGAGAAGGAGGGGCCTTGTGTAAAGTTAGTGAAGTGTAAACTGCGCAGGGCTGTGGAAATCGGTGTGGAGGTTCCTCAGAAAGCTAAAAATAGAGCCCCCATATGACCCAGCTGCCACTCCTGGGCATACACCCAAAGGGCTCTTGATTCCTGTCAGAGACACTTGCACAAGCAAACTTCCGATGCACTAGTCACAGGGCTAGGAAACGAACCAGCCGGGGGTCTGGCTCAGTCACCTTTGTTGTGCTAAAACAAGCAACTCCCGAGGGAAAGGGTTTATTCTGGGCCACAGTTCAGCTCAAGGAGAAAGTGGCAAGAGCATGTGGCAGCTGGTCACAGGGCATCCACAGGTTAAATGTACTGCGTAACACACTTCTCCACTCTATACAGTCCAGGATCCTCCGCCTAGGGAGTGGTCTCACCCACACCCGTTAGCACAGTCAGGGTAATCCCCCCCACACCCCGCATGCTTACCCAGAGACCCATCTCCCAGGGGATTCCAGACTCAGGGTTGACAAGTGAGGTGGAAGGACCATTCTCTGGCCTCTCCCTATCTGTTCCTCTTTCCTCTCTCTTTCTCCTCTTCTCTGCCCCAAGCCCCCAATGCTCTCTGCAGAGCCCCAGCCTAGGCTGTGAGTTTCCCAAAAGACGGTGGACACTGAGAGGGGGTGCCGGAAGACTCACGGGCCTTCCGATAGGCCCCACCTCCTGACGCTACCATAGCTCTTCACCAGTGCCCCAGGCTGGTACTGACACCTTTCACAGGGGAGCCTTCAGCAGACACTTGAGAACTAAACCATAACAAACACAAATGTTTACACCAGAGAGCCATGAGTGTCCTGAATAAAACAAAGAAGATACCAACTTGGAGAACACAACATCTGAGCAAGATGGGGTGGTTGTTCAGCATGACCCACCCAACCTATCTGTCCCACCATTACTGGTCCATCTTCCCCAGAACCCAGAATCACAGTGGGCCTCAACACGCTCCACGGGGCAGCCATCCACTCCAGATGTTTGCTACCTTTTTACAGCAGTTACAGTTCAGCTGTCCAGCTCGCTTGCCACGAGCATCTGTCACCCATGCACTGAACAGGGCTGGGCACTCTCCAAAGATAGCCACAGAACACATGGCATCAGCTGCTGAGAAAGACATATCAGAGTTCTGAGTGCAGGCGCATTCAAGAGCGCGTGTCCACAGAGCCTTCCTGGGGCCTCGCCTCTCTATATAAGGCTGTGCAGCCGCAAGCACATTCAGGCGTTGGGAGTCACCAGCAGCCTTTGGCGTTGCTATCTTTGGAAACAGCACGCGCCTTCGGAGTCCACCTGTGGTTATCTTTTGGTAGTGCACTAGCCTTATAAAGACACACACATGGCCATGCCACTCAGACCAAAGGAATTTCAGAACTCTGAAAATAATACTCCCCATTTAGGGACTGCAGAGGGGGAGAGGCTCAGAGCTCAGCTCCACTTGCTAAGACGTAAGACATAAAAAAATCAAGGAGGTATGCACGTTAACAAATGCAGATTCCCTACATTCCTCCACCCAGGCATCTGAAACCATGTGGTCCATCAGAAGAAGGACTGGACGTCTGTAATTAGCAGGCTCCTGCAGCTGTGGGTGCTGGTGGACCACAGAACACACTTTAATACCCTCAAATATTAGTGTTTGAAGACGTTGCCTCCTGAAGCTGAAAGAACAGAGGACCAAAAGTGCAAGCCCTCCAAGGCTACCCAGGAAGGGAAGTAGATAGGGGTGCTTGGGAGGCAAGGGGTTAAGTAATGTCTGGGCCAACATTCTTTGTAGACTCCTGTTCATCATTCTTCCAACTCTTATTTCTACCATGCATATCCGAAGTCCCTAGATCAGGCAGTTGCCACACTAGGCTGTGGCTCAGATTGGAGCATCACTCAGCCCTCAGCAGAGAAACTTCTTCCTGCAGCAGATGGGAACTAACAGAGAGACCCACAACTGGATCATGTGCGGAGAGAGAGAGACTTTGGAGCACCTAGTCCTAAACGGGGTCTTCATCACACCCCTTCCTCGGGGCTCTGTGCAGAAGAGCCAGAGGTGGTGGCTGGCTCCGGGGAAATGGAGTCTTCTGGACCCAGCAGGACTGGGGCACACAGGGACTCGCAGAGACTGGCGGCACACACAAGACCTGCAAGTTCAAGCCAGACAGGGTCCCAGCACTGATACGAGGAAGTGAACAGAGTCCCACTTCTTACCAAGAAGCAATTTGTAATTAATAGGTGCAGGGAAACATATTAGTTTTCTCCAACGGGTATACCAACCACACTTCAGGGCACAGGCCCCATGCCTAGGAACAGTTGGTCAACTCAAAACAGACTTCCATGTTTTATGTGTGTGAGTGCTTTTTGTTTGGGCTGGTCTTTTTTTACCTTATTGATTTTTTTTTTTAAGTTTTATTTTGATTTTTGTTTTTTGTTGTTTTATTTAACCTTTTGAGAGAGGGGGCGGGGAGAGAGAGCTCGCAAACATAAAGTTGGTTGGGTAGGGAGGTGGGGAGAATCTGGGAGAGAAAAGAATATAATCAAAATATATTGTATGAAAAACTTTTAATAATTGTTTTTAATTCCCTAGAGCAGTGGTTCTCAGCCTTCCTAACGCTGTGACCCTTTAATAAAGTTCCTCATGTTGTGGTGACCCCCCCAACCATAACATTGTTTTCATCGCTACTTCATAACTGTAATTTTGCTAGTGTTATGAATTGTAAATAGCTGTGTTTTTTTAATGGTTGTAGGTGACCCCTGTGAAAGGGTCATTTGACCCCTCAAGGGGGTCAAGACCCACAGGTTGAGAACCACTATCCTAGACCAACTGTCCCTTCCTCTCTATCCTTTAAGTGCAAATCAGCTGATATTTGCAGTAAAACTAAACCTGAGGAAAATAAAAAGAATCATGACCATGAATACATAGTCACAAAACATCCAGTTTTCTAAAACATAGATCGCTAATGCTAAAGTGACCATCCATAAGTGCAGATGGGTGTCCCCGACCTTCACAGTCTTGACTCCTAGATTCTTAGCCTCTGTGGTGGTTTGAATAGGAATGGCCCCCATAGACTCAGGTGTTTAGATGTTTGGCCCACAGGCAGTGGCACTATTAGGAGGTGTGGCCTTGTTGGAGTGAGTGGGTGTGGCCTTGTTGGAGTGGGCGTGGCCTTGCTGGAGTGGGCGTGGCCTTGCTGGAGGAAGTGTGTCACTGAGGGTGGACTTGGAGGTCTTACATGCTCAAGCTAGTCCTAGCAGGACAGTCTCCTTCTGCTGCCTGTGGATCAAGATGTAGGACCCTCAGCTCCATGTCTGCCCGCCTGCTGCCATGGTTCTTGCCATGATGATAATGGACTGAACCTCTGAACTGTAAGCCAGCCCCAGTGAAATGTTTTCCTTTATAAGAGTTGCTGTGGTCATGGTGTCTCTTCACAGCAATAGAAACCCTAACTCAGACAGCCTCCATGTCATCTACAGGAAATGGGAAGTGAGTTTCTCTGCCCTGTGTATGTCCTTGAGTTTGTGTTTACAGCAGGACCACCCTCATGTCCCTACCCAGAGTGCTCCATCTCTTTGTTCCTCCAGGCTCTGATGCACCCCTTTTGGCTTACAGCTGGCACACACTTGGATGCCTGACACAAGCTGAAAGAGCAGCTTGCATGCCTGTGCCCAGCAGCATCCTGGATGGTGGTCTACACCAAGTGTGGCAGTAGCTGGAAAGCCAGCTCCTTGGATTTATATCCTACAAAATGTTAAGCCAAAAACTTAGGTGTGACTCTCCACCTCAGACTTCCAGGGCCCTGCATTTGACAAATACCTTCCTAATTCTTCACAGGTAGTTCTCAACCACAGGACAGGACCACAGTTCAGAGCATAGGGCTGGGATAACTATGTTTTTCATAACAAAAAGGCCGAGTCATGACTGACAAAGTGTTTGCAGCTGTGAACTGATGTGTAAGAGACAATATAGACCGGTGTAACGCTCGATCCCATTCATTAGCCACTCACCAGAGCCCTTTGCCAAAAAGAATCAGAATCCACTAACAGAGCCTGCCCTGGAAAATCTGGGGTGTGTGGTTGCTGTAGTAATTGATGCCTTCGAGAACAAACCCATGCTTGGCTAATTACAGCTTTCTATTTTTAAATCCATCTCCATTCTTCTCCCCCCACCCAACATTTCTCCAGGACACCAGCAATAAAATACTATTACTGCTACCAGCACAGCCTGTGCAGCCTCAAAATAACTTGTGTGCAGCCTACTGGAAGGCCCCT
Organism: Peromyscus maniculatus bairdii; assembly: GCF_049852395.1. Classification (NCBI taxonomy): domain Eukaryota; kingdom Metazoa; phylum Chordata; class Mammalia; order Rodentia; family Cricetidae; genus Peromyscus; species Peromyscus maniculatus. The sequence goes on along the minus strand of NC_134863.1, from coordinate 84,435,980 downwards.
GTCCCCCGGCACACAAAGACCCAACGGGTGCCTTTGAAGAACTCCCTACACAAAGCCATACCAACAGTGACACAGACCTCTGGGACTATATTCCACTTATGAGCTCCCAGGGTTAAGGGTCAGGGTTCAAGGGTGAGGCCTATAGCCTTCCAGAGCCATGACCCAGGCCACCATGCTACTTCATGGTGGCTTTGTGGGGACAGGCCATGAAATGTGTGTAAGTCACCTCTCTGGAGCCTGCTGGGCTGCTTCAGGGGGAGCCCACAGCACAGAAGAGGCTCCCCACAGCCTGCCAGGCATTGGGCTGAAAGCAGAATCCTTCCAGCTCCTCCTGAAGTCTGTCCTTCTCACCACAGGAATGCGTGGGACTGACAGACAAGGCCACCAAATGAGAACTGGCTCCCTATGGTAGGCAGTCACCATCGTCACCGGCTTCCTGACCTGGGACTGTTGCATCCAAGTGCGGACATGAGGTACTTAAGTGACAGAACCATCTTCTCTAACCACTCTGGGGGAGTCAAGTCTGAGGCTGACATTATCAGCAGGGCTGTGCTTCTCAAAGGCCCCAGACCCACCTTCCAGGCCTCCACCACTGCAGTGTGTCTCAGGATGCACCCACCACTCCAGTGTCTCAGAATGCATCCACCACAGCAGTGTGTCTCAGGATGCATCCACCACTGCAGTGTGTCTCAGGATGCATCCACCACAGCAGTGTGTCTCAGGATGCATCCACCACTGCAGTGTCTCAGGATGCATCCACCACTCCAGTGTCTCAGGATGCATCCACCACTCCAGGGTGTCTCAGGATGCATCCACCACTGCAGTGTGTCTCAGGATGCATCCACCACTCCAGTGTCTCAGGATGCGTCCACCACTGCAGTGTGTCTCAGGATGTATCCACCACTGCAGTGTGTCTCAGGATGGGTCCACCACTGCAGTGTCTCGGGAAAGGACTCAGGGAGTCTAGAGCAGGTGACTGTCAAGGTTCTGCACAGGAAAGTGCCGTGATATCAGTCAACATGAAGTCCGTGCAGACCCAGTTAGCCCCTCCCCCAAAGCACTGGGGACCCGTGCACATTCTCCCTTTTCTCTCCACCGGGTTGAGCTCAGGTATGCAGAGGGAGAGCAGGGAAACCCAAGCTCAGAGCCCTCTTCAGAGACACCAGGGAGTCCCCTTTCACATGTGATGGCACCTGGTCATTGCCACATTGAGACTGAGAATATGTTTAAATTAAAAAAATTCAGTGCCCATATACATGACATTCTTTTTTATTTTATAATTACTTTAATTTTACATACCAGCCACAGATTTCCCTGTCCTCCCTCCTCCCACCCCCCAGCCTTCCCTCCCAACCCACCCCCCATTCCCACCTCCTCCAAGGCAGGGTCTCCCCTTGGGGAGTCAGCCCATCCTGGTAGATTCAGTTGAGGCAAGTCCAGTCCCCTCCTCCCTGCACCAAGGCTGAGCAAAGTGCCCCTGAATAGGCCCTAGGTTCCAAAAAGCCAGCTCATGCACCAAGGACAGGTCCCAGTCCCACTGCCTGGGGCCCTCCTAAACAGCTCATCAACTGTCCCACTTATCCAGAGGGCCTGATCCAGTTCCAAGGGGGCTCCTCAGCTATTGGTTCACAGAGATCTACAGAAGAAAAGAAACACTTCCAGCTCAGCATTACATGTCCAGCTGAACATAAGTCAGATGGATTCCAGAGTCTTGCTTCTGCAGTCAGCGACCCCTCTCACAAGTCGTGAGTTCCCTGAAAAAAACATGACCAAGAGGGAAGAAAGCTGAACAGTCTCTGGATCATCATGAAGAAAACATTCTGACTCACAGGAGCCCTGAAGGAACCTTAGCGGCCCCAGGAGGCCCTGCGACCATGATCACAGACCCATTAGTATGTCCTTAGGCAGGGGTCGTACCAACTCCATGGGTACAGCAGGGGTGGTGATGCATAGAGAGGGTGGACTTGCCACAGGAGGGTGCAGTACACCATGAGAGGACACTGATCAGGGGTCACCCTAGTGGAAGAGAAGACTTACAGCTCAGAAGTTAGGGGAGAGCCCCAAGCCTAAGCAAAAAGAGACTTAAATTCATGCCAAAGCTGGGGACTTTGGATCCTCAACTTCCTGACCTGAGTTTACGTGGAGAGCTGGCCATGGTGGCATGTGCCTGTAACCCCAGGACAAGGGAATGAGAGGTAGACAGGAGGATACCTGAAGCTTGGTGGCCAGTGAGTCTAGATAAATTGATAGGCTCTATGCTCAGGGAGAGACTTTTTCCAAAACAGTGGAGCGGAGAGAGATCAAACAAGGACCTGTGGTCAATCTCTGGCCTCTCCATACCCTACCACACACGTGTCCTCACACACACGTCTCCTCACACACAGGTGCCCTTACACACAGGTGACCTCACACACAGGTGTTCTCACACACAGGTGCCCTCACACACAGGTGTATTCCCATCAGAACGTACATACACATACACCAACACTACCAACACCTGTATATAGGGACAGAGAGATAGCTCTGTTGATTAAGAGCACATACTGTTCTTGCACAAGACATGATTCAGTTCCTACTACCCCTCAGGTGGCTCATAATTGCTGTGGATATCACTCTATATAAATAAAACACTGATGGCCAGTGACCAGGCAGGAAGTATAGGCGGGACAAAGAGAGAGGAGAATTGGGAAACAGGAAGAAGGAGGAGAGACACTGCAGCCACCGCCAGGACAAGCAGCATGTAAAGATGCCAGTAAGCCACCAGCCACGTGGCAAGGTATAGATTTATAGAAATGGGTTAATTTAAGATATAAGAACAGTTAGCAAGAAGCCTGCCACGGCCATACAGTTTATAAGTAATATAAGCGTCTGAGTGATTATTTTATAAGTGGATTGTGGGACTGTGGGGCTTGGGGAACCTGGAGAGAAGCCCTCCAGCAACAAATGGCGCCCAACAACTTGAGTTTCCACCTTAATGCTATGCCCAAATTCCCAAATATACCAAGCTGGCTTTAGAGGTGGAATTGGCTCACTCCCCCTCTAAACCCAGACATATTGCTTTAAAAAAAAAAATGGTTAAGAGATTCTTGTGTCCCAAATCAGAAGAGCCCTCTGGTGTGGGACAGAGAAAAAATAATATTTTTATTTAAAACAGGTTGATTATAAATGTGATCTCTTTCTAAAAAAGAAAAGGTGATATGATATAGATATATAGGAGGATACAGATATGATAAGATAAAAGGGTAGATTAATGAACCTACTTTTAAAGAACAACTTGTTTGAAATGTTTTACATTGGTATAAATTTTAGTTTATTGATACAAACTTGAAGTTAATTTTGTTATGCTGTATATATATATATATATATATATATATATACATATATATTTCTATTCTTGTTTGAGGTATTATGTTTAACTCATTTAAAATTGTAATGGATAATTAAAAATAGATTAATAATTAGTCATCTATAATAATCATATTTGTAGCCATGTTAGTTAAGTCTTCTAGGTATACATAGATATATTTCAGATAGATAGGTAATCTTCAAACACTTCATAGACCTAGAGAATATGGCATTTAAATAACTTAAAATTCTGTTGACATGAGACACAATTGCTCCTGGCTGCACCAATTGATCCCGAGAGAATGTTGGGCTTCTAAGACATTTCCATTTGGAAGTTTGTCTTTTTGGCACAAAATGGCCTACTGGACAAACAACTGCCCTTGCCTTGATGGCTGACAGTACAAATGCAATGCTGTCCTTTCTGGACAAGCGGGACACAAGGAAAGCGACCACTGTACTCTGCCAAGACAGGGTAAGATGGTCTTTCAGAATTCCTGCTTCTAAAGATGGTCTGTCAGATACCCTAGGCCTGTAGCCAATTTGAATGCACCAACAATGCTGAGAAACATTAGGTGACTGTCCAGGCTGCCAGCTGTCTCTGTCTACTCTTGCAAGATTCCTGAAAGTTGCTTGCATCCATCTACCATTTCTCAGGTACCATTATGTTCCTTCTCAGGTCTTTGATGTGTTTGAAAACTAGATAGTTATAATTTCCTCAGTTATGATAAAAGATAAGTTAGATATAAAACCTTAAACTCACAAATATAAGATAGATAGGACATCTTCTTTAATATTGTAACTGTAATTCTTGCTCGATAATTGTTTCGTTATATGTAATTTTACTATGTTAAAATTAAAACCTTCCTTTTTAAAAAAAGAAGAAAAGGGGAAGTGCTGTGGATATCGTTCTATATAAATAAAACACTGATGGCCAGTGACCAGACAGGAAGTATAGGCGGGACAAGGAGAGAGGAGAATTGGGGAAACAGGAAGAAGGAGGAGAGACACTGCAGCCACCACCAGGACAAGCAGCATGTAAAGACGCCTGTAAGCCACCAGCCACATGGCAAGGTATAGATTTATAAAAATGGGTTAATTTAAGATATAAGAACAGTTAGCAAGAAGCCTGCCACGGCCATACAGTTTATAAGTAATATAAGCGTCTGAGTGATTATTTTATAAGTGGATTGTGGGACTGTGGGGCTTGGGGAACCTGGAGAGAAGCCCTCCAGCAACACATAATTGCCTGTAACTGCAGCTCCAGGAGATCTGACACCCTCGAGTGGTCTCCAAGATCACTGCACTTACATGTACACACCTACACACAGACACATAATAAAAACTTCATCCCCTCATCATTTGCTAGTTCTGCTTTTCCTATATCAGTTCCAAGGTTCTCAGCAGGAAGCAGTGGTCAGCTTTGCAGCAGGTGCTGAGAGGCAGTGGACGTCGGCACAGCCCCAGGCGCCAGCACAGAACCCTCAATGGACGTCAGCACAGCCCCATCCCCAGCACAGAACCCTCAATGGACGTGGCACAGCCCCATCCCCAGCACAGAACCCTCAATGGACGTCAGCACAGCCCCAGCCACCAGAACAGAACCCTCAATGGACGTCAGCACAGCCCCATTCCCAGCACAGAACCCTCAATGGATGTCAGCACAGCCCCAGCCCCCAGAACAGAACCCTCAATGGATGTCAGCACAGCCCCATCCCCAGCACAGAACCATCAATGGATGTCAGCACAGCCCCAGCCGCCAGCACAGAACCCTCAATGGACGTCAGCACAGCCCCATCCCCAGCACAGAACCATCAATGGATGTCAGCACAGCCCCAGCCCCCAGAACAGAACCCTCAATGGACATCAGCACAGCCCCATCCCCAGCACAGAACCCTCAATGGATGTCAGCACAGCCCCAGCCCCCAGAACAGAACCCTCAATGGACATCAGCACAGCCCCATCCCCAGCACAGAACCCTCAATGGATGTCAGCACAGCCCCAGCCGCCAGCACAGAACCCTCAATGGACGTCAGCACAGCCCCATCCCCAGCACAGAACCCTCAATGGATGTCAGCACAGCCCCAGCCCCCAGAACAGAACCCTCAATGGACATCAGCACAGCCCCATCCCCAGCACAGAACCCTCAATGGATGTCAGCACAGCCCCAGCCGCCAGCACAGAACCCTCAATGGACGTCAGCACAGCCCCATCCCCAGCACAGAACCATCAATGGATGTCAGCACAGCCCCAGCCGCCAGAACAGAACCCTCAATGGACATCAGCACAGCCCCATCCCCAGCACAGAACCCTCAATGGATGTTAGCACAGCCCCAGCCGCCAGCACAGAACCCTCAATGGACGTCAGCACAGCCCCATCCCCAGCACAGAACCATCAATGGATGTCAGCACAGCCCCAGCCGCCAGCACAGAACCCTCAATGGACATCAGCACAGCCCCATCCCCAGCACAGAACCCTCAATGGATGTCAGCACAGCCCCAGCCCCCAGAACAGAACCCTCAATGGACGTCAGCACAGCCCCATCCCCAGCACAGAACCCTCAATGGACGTCAGCACAGCCCCAGTCTCCAGCACAGAACCCTCAATGGACGTCAGCACAGCCCCAGTCTCCAGCACAGAACCCTCCCGGGGCTCCATGAAGCCTCGTGTTCTTCCAGCCCACTGCCTGTGCCCCCCGCCCCCCGCGCGCCCGCATCCTTTTTCTTCGCTGCCCACGTTGTCCGTCCCCTCTTCCTCCCACTGACTTTGGGGTACCTGGATCATGGTTTCTCAGAGCACTTCAAAGGAAAAAGGGGTGAACCCCTAGGTGGAAAAGACTGACACAAAGCTCTTCTGGGAAAGAGCTGACTTCATATTATGTCTGTAAATTTCATCAAAGAAGCAATGGATAGCCTTTGAGTCTTTTAATTGTTAATTCTATATAAAATGTTTGCTCTCTCTCTCTCTCTCTCTCTCTCTCTCTCTCTCTCTCTGTGTGTGTGTGTGTGTGTGTGTGTGTGTTCGTGTGTGTGTGTGTGTGTGTGTGTGTGTGTGTGTGTGTGTGTCACAGGCATGTGTGGAGGTCAGGACAACTTGTCCATTCTCCTTCTTCTGTGTGCATCCCAGGGAGGGGACTCAGGTCTTCATGACTGCGACAAGCACCTTTCCCCATGCACCATCCAGCTGCCCGTGGCAGGTCTCATTTTTAACAAGGAGTTGGTAAATCATATTAAGTTTTCAGAAACTGTGTTACAAATTATTTGAAAGTGTGAAGAATAAGAGGGACCAGGGCTGAGGCTGTGACAAACCCTTCCACAGGGTAGTATCTCCAGAGAGGGTGGGGTGTCCTTCACTCGCCCTCACAATACTGAGTGGGAGACTCTGGAGATCTGTGCCAGGCCTGTGAAATGAAAGGTAAAAGGGACTCCATGCTTGGAGACGAGGCTCAGTCGGTAGTGCGCTTGCCTGGCATCCCAGAAGGCATGGGGGCATACACCGGTAATCCCGGCACTCCAGAGGCGGAGACGGGAAGATCCGAAATTCAATCTCATCCTTGGCTACATAGCAAATTCAAGACCAGCCCAGGCTAAAAGAGAAAGAGAGAGGGAGAGGGTGGGGGTAAGAAAAGGAAGAGGGGAGGGTGGGGAGGGAAGGACAAGAGAGGGACCCTGCCAGTGGTACTCGGTACCCAGACGCAGGAGGATGAAAGAGACCCCAAAACCCATAAATAGCTAAAATTTGAAGTAAAATGTTTAAAACAGATGATTAATTCCAGATGCTGGAAAACCGTAAAACGTGATTGTCGTGATTGCAACAAGTTTACAGACTCATGAACCACAAGGACAATCTGTCCAAACTCTTCACTGAACAAAGGGGGAAACTGAGGCCCAGAGAGGTAAATCAGGGATGTTTCTAACTGCACGGCGGTGGGAAAGTCAGGACGCAGACTGTCCTTCCCTGGCATTCCCGTCCACTGTTCCCCGAACTGCAACGGCTTTCCTGGGGGGAATTTCAGTTCCCTGGGATGGGAATGTCTCCACCATGAGGTCATGAAGAGCTGAATGCGAATGTGCTGAGTACATACCAAGCTACAGGAGAGCTACCAAGGAAGCTTCGGTTGAAAAAGTGAGTTGATTTCTTACGTTTTTCCATGTGGATTCATCCAGATAACTTATCCAGATAACTTGTCCCTGACTGGGAGGAAAGGGAGACAGGAGGAAGGCAAGGCTTTTTTTTTTTTTTTTTTTTTTTAATATGTCTCAATGATCCCATGCACCTCCTGCTCCCAGAGCCCTTGGAAGCTGCAAGTTAGAGGCCTCTCCTCCCGCCTGGTGAGGTTAAATTATGCGAATAGCCTGGCAAAGAACTCCTAAGTGCCTGTCCCATTAATCAGGCCAAGCCATAAATTTCCTGCCTCATTGCCCCATGGAGAACCCTTCTGGGAGACTGTCAGGCCGCGGCCGCGATGGAGCTCTGGCAGGGGATGGCCATCTCGGTCAGTGTCCTCTGCGCATCAGAAAAGCTCAGCCAGTGGACCCAGAGGAGCAGCCCAGACCCCAAGGTACTTGCTCTTTATGCTGCGTGATCTTGGACAGGCTTTTTGACCACTCTTGACTCTTCATTAATAAAACAGATGGTCTGGGGGACTGGAGAGGTGGCTCAGTGGCTAAGAGCATTGAGTGGCAGATCTTTCAGAAGGCCTGGGTTCAATTCCTAGCATCCACACTGTGGCTCACAACCATTTGTAACTTCAATTCCAGGGAATCCGATGCCCTCTTCTGACTGCTGGCACCAAGGCACTAAGTGGCGCGCGCGTGCGCGCCACACACACACACACACAAACACACACACCTATACATATAAAATAATAAAATTAATTTTAAAAAACTCAGATTGTTTGGAAGGCTAGTAAGGTGAGGCATATGAACTAGGAGGTGATATTTAAAGTTTGGCTAACAGAAATAGATCAACCTAGACCATGAGCCAATTTCACCCAAACACCTCCTCATTGGCGTTCCTACCCTTGCCCTGGCTTGCTGGGAGAGGGCCCCGCCCTTCCCACCTATGTAACTAAAGCACCACTGGACCAAGTTGTGCCAGCATGTCACAAGATCCAGCGGGCCTGGAACTTGCTATAAACCAAATCTATTTCTGCTTTTTCTCTGAAACGCAAAACCAAGCAGGGCGCACACGCAGAGGACCCTGGCTAGCTGCGGAGGGTGCATCCTGAGCTGGCCGGTTCTCAGCAGCCCCGCCAGGGGGCGCTGCGGCCTCCGCTGCGCTCCTCGCAGGGCGTGGCTCCCGGGCTGCTGCTCTATGATCTAGGGTGTGTACGCCAAGGCTCAGGGTACCTGGCAGGTACCAAGCCCCAGGTGCTGCCGGTTTCCGGGGGGAGGTTGTCATACCTGAGTTCGCACATGCCATCCTAAGGCTTCAGCCTGAAACCGCGTCGCGGGCTCCTGATCATGCCAAAGGTCCACGCCGTGGGCTCCACTGAGGCTCTGGTGCAGGGACGCTTCGGGGGAGGCTGCTAGCGGCGATGTTTCTGCCGAGGTTCCTTGCAAGGATGCTTTGTTGCTTCTCACACTGCAGTACCCTATTTTTGGCCCCATCGCTGCGTCTCTGAGGCAAGTCCTCAGACAGGTGGGATCCAGGTAGCCATTCTGGACCAAAAGGGTGCGTCCATCCTAACCAAAAAAAAAAAAAAAAAAAAAAAAGTGTGAAAATTTGGGTAATTTCACAGGTAAGTGTGTGGGTGTGTTAAATAGCTAAATATAAGTTATTTGATGGCTGGGAGTGTGGGGATGTGGTGTGGCTCAGTGGTAGGGCTAGTGGCTAACATGTGCCAGACTCTAGGTACCAGCAATAATAATACTAATACTAATACTAATACTAATAATAATAATAATAATAATAAAATTACAATGTGCAGATAAAGTGTTTAACTTGGCTTGGGAGAATGTGCATGTCCATGACCATAATAACAGTGGACTCCATAGCCTTTGTAATTGTTTTGTTTGTTTGTTTGAGACAAGATCTTACTATGTAACCTTGGCTCACTAGTAGACCAGTGTGGCCTTGAATTCAGATATCCTCCTGCCTCTGCCTCCAAGTGCTGAGATTAAAGGTGTGTACCACCACATCCTCAACATCATCTGGTATAAAGTCTCTAATCCTAGCCATTCTCCAAGGATATACTCTGTTTCTCTCTGTCTCTGTCTGTCTGTTGGTCTCTGTCTCTGTCTGTCTGTCTGTCTCTCTAATATATGAATTAAAACAATACAATGGCGGCATACCTATAGCCCAGCACCAGAAGTGAAGGCTGGAGAATCAGGATCTCAAGGTCATCCTCAAAGAAACCCAAGACCAGCCTGGGAAAGCCCTCACAAATGAAATAAGTGAACAATAAACAAGTAAATCATAAATGTAAAACTTTAAGCAATATCATATTGTGGTTTCAATCTGTATCCTGACAATTCCTAACACTCTGAGTTGTTCTGAGGTATCTCTGCCAGAGAACACACGGACAGGCTTAAAGCCAGATAGAAAGTCTTCATTCTCACTGGCTGTACCAAATCATGTAGCCCCAAGCTTTGCCATTCTTGGCTTTTTATGCACAAAAACAACATCCTGGCTTGGTACACTTCAATTATCAAGAACAGTTAGTAATAAGTAAGCTACAGAAGCCAAGAAAGCAAAGTTGATACATTTAGAGACTTTCCTAGAACTATGGACTATGTTGGATTCAGTCTGCATTCTCATTTTGGCAGGTGATGGGGTCTACATGGTGGTTCTTAGGTCATAATAGTGCCTCTAACATGGCCTCAGTTGTACTAAGTTCCGGGGGCCTGTTACATAGTTCCTTGAAGACTGATCGCACTCTATTTAGAACTTGTATAATGAAGTATCCTTCCCCTTTAACTGGGTTACTTTCTCATTTCAAAGATTTTTCTGGAAGTAGTGTCTTACATTTTTTCCTTCTTCCATACACACTATACTTCTATAATGAGAATCTAGTCCAAGCAGGCTTCTCCACTGGGAGATAACCTTGGGGTTCCCTGTCCTGTGGGCACCCAGTTGCTTCTGTGGCACCAGTAGGAATGGCCACTTCTCCCTGCTTTCCCAATCATCTTTGCAACAATTCCGGACACAGGGGCCATCGGGATCTATTTCTGGAATCTTGATTCTGTGCCAACAACCTGCACCTCGTTCTCTACCAATACACTGCTGTGGGATGTTAATGTATGTCCTGTGGGAGCCCTTCTTGGGTTCCTTGTGGCGTTACCCAGCAGGTTTGCATAGAGGATGATTAGGACCATGGGCCTGAGTGCAGGTGTCTGAGATGGTCTGCACTTGGCTGTACTGGGGGATGGTCTGCATGTCAAGTTGCTCTGATTGGTCAATAAATAAAACCTGATTGGTCGTGGCTAGGCAGGAAGTATAGGCGGGACTAACAGAGAGGAGAAATAAAAGAACAGGAAGGCAGAAGGAGACCAGCCAGCCACTGCCAGGACAAGCAGCATGTGAAGATGCTGGTAAGCCACGAGCCACATAGCAAGATATAGATTTGTAGAAATGCGTTACTTTAAGATATAAGAATAGTTAACAAGAAGCCTGCCACGGCCATACAGTTTGTAAGCAATATAAGTCTCTGTGTTTACTTGGATGGGTCTGAGCGGCTGTGGGACTGGCAGGTGACAGAGATTTGTCCTGACTGTGGGCAAGGCAGGAAAACTCTAGCTACAATACACACCATCTCAATCGCTCCATGTGTGTTTACAGAAAATTTCAAAACTGGATTGTGTCACTTTGCCAACTCTGCCTTCAAAATAGTTTTGCATATTCTTAAAACATCTCTCAAAGTTGCATTTCTATAAAAATTTTACAGCCACCTTGACAAACTCTACAGAAAAGCTGTCTGGAATTTTATTGGAATTGCGTTGACTCTTTAGATAAGTTGGGGAGAAAAGGAAAACAAAATGTGACCATTTCAAGCAGCATGCGTGCCATACCACTCTATTTAGTCCACCTTAATTTCATTTAGTTACTTGTGTGCATGCACACACGTGTCACAGCACGCAAGTGGAGGCCAGAAGACAAATTGCTTTTAACAGAGGAGGGGGAGGGGGGACGGGGAGAGGAGAAGCAAAGTGAGCAAGCCAAGCTCCGGTGGGTTTTCCATTACCAAGTTGGTAAGTTTACTCCAGCACAATGCTCCAGTTTCCTGAGTAATATAAAGTTGTGTTTTTTATCTCCACAAACCCACTGTCTTTTCCAAATAGGATATTTCAGTGCGAGACTGGAGAGATGACGAACAGCTAAGAGCACTTGCTGCTTTTGCAGAGGATCTGAGGTCAGTTTTCAAGACCCAAGTCAGGCAGTCAGAGCGCAACTTCCTGAAACTCTGGCACCAGGGGACTGATGCTCTTTTCTGGCCTCTGAGGGTAGCTGCATACATGTGGCACACACACACACACACACACACACACACACACACACACACACACACATAAAAATATTTAAGTGCCAATAATTCATAAAAGTCTAAAAAATACATGAGTATTTATATGACCCTGAAGTGGGGCAAAAGTCTGTTTTAGCAAGAGACAGAAAAGTAAAATATTATGAAGGAAATAATTGACATCTAATTATGTAAAATACACATAAATCAGAGATATTGTAGAGAGCCTAGACTGCGGCCCAGCTATCAGAGTGCATGTCTGGCGTGCACAAAGCCCAAGTTTGGTCCCCAGAACTGCATAAACAAGAGATGGTGGTTCATGCCTACAACCCCAGCACTGGGAAGGTCGAAGCAGGAAAGTCAGAAGTTCAAGGTCACCCTCCACCACACAGTGAGTTCACAGCCAGCCTGGGACACATAGGACCCTGTCTTAAAAACAAACAAAAAGTATTGTAAACAAAGGGAAACTAGCGATCTGAACACCAGGTGTTTGAAGCACATGTGCATGGGGTGATTACCTCAGCATTGAAAGCCTTGGAGGAACAGGAGGGAAATGGTTTCACTGCATTAGTGTCGTTTGTATCTACAAGTTAGTGTGCCTATAAAGCTTTCTATGCATATTAGACATTTTGTAATAATTTTAAAATAAAGAAAGCAAACCACCAAACAGAAAGAAAAAACCACAACAGAATACTGCCATGCTGCACACAGACATTCTAACCACTGCCAGTTATTAAAGCAAATGGCGGCATTGGCGGGGAGTGAGCGGCCTGGTCAGTCACGGGACAGTCCTCCTGGGGCACTGGAAATGCTGTGCGCATTATAACCAAACTGTAACACAGCTGCACCTTTAAAGAGCACCTCGTCCTTACTTATCCCAGATAAGCACATCCCCATAGATAAATTTTCAACATTTTAATAGCTTCATACATTTTATAAAAAATTCTGAGCATGGGCTGGAGAGATGGCTCAGAGGTCACATTGAGACCCTGTTTTTACGAATAAAATAAGTAAGTAAGTAAATAAATGAATATGTGTCTAGATTACATTTTAGGACTCCTCTGGGAACAAACACTCCCTGGTCCTTAGGGATCTGTTTTACATGAAACCTGTTACAGCAGGGTCTCTATTATGGCTTATTGTTTTCAATCTCATAATTTCATAGCCATCTATTGAATAGAGTTTAGCATAGAAGTAAAATAATTATTGTATGTAGCCTGATGATCATCCCTTCACAGTAAACAGGAGTGATGCTAAGTTCTCTAGGTCTGGAGCACGAGTGTTCAGAAGAAGGAACGCAGAATTGCTGGGTGAGAGCATTTTGGTGCTAAGACCTGTGTCCGAGCCTCTGTCTTCAGGATGCCCCAGAGGCTGGACTCAAAGATGGAAGAGCGGTTGCCATGAGAAGCAGAAAGGGTCCTGCAGAAGATGGACCTGGGTCACTCAGTCCCATGCCTGCTCTTGCTGCTCTACTGGGCACGAAGCTCAGCCCAACCCAGAGTGCTGGGTCTCAAGGACCAAGCTGAACAGCAGGAGTCACGATACTGGACTACTGGCCGGTAGGTCACGTTATATATGAGGTGTGTGTTGTTGGAGAACGTGGCCCTCTGGACAAAACAGATGATCATCAGATCAACCATGCGGGCTCTCAGGCCGTCAGAAGCCGCCTGTGGACTGTCAACATTCCCTCAGAGGAGGAGTCACTGGGCTCTCACCTGAGACTCCCTCCCATGTGGCACTGCTGTCCCAAGGCGAAACCTGTCACGCAGGAAATGTGCCCTCCTGCCCTACAAGAGAAAAATGGGGGAGACAAGGGGCTGCTTGGGGGCAACTTGACTGTCCACTCTGTGAGCGGCTGGGGGTGGGGGGTCATTGCAGGAGAGGCCCAGGACAAGTGGAGAGTCTAATAGGCAGTTAGCTTAGTCACATGGCCCTTAGCATCAGGTGGGGAGGCACAGAGAAATGCCCCCTCATGTCTTCCAGAGGCCGATTTGGGGCACAGTGTCCAGGCAACACTTCAAAACCAGAGAACGAGGCCAAGTCCAGCCTTGCTTTGTAACAGTGAGCACGCCACTTCACCCTTCTGAACTTCAGAGGGGACATCAGTGTGTGTCCCCACACCCTCCCCCAATTCGTGTGCCTGACAGGCAGCCTGCGGGAACCCCTGCCACTCATGGCTTACCCTTTACATATCTGTTATTAGTGCGGTGATAAAAATGGACAAAATATATAAGCACATTTTCTGAAAACCTGCAAATATAAGGAACAGAAATTCATGGACTGGAACTTTGGGATCATTAGGTTTTTTTTTTGGGATAACTATAAAGACAGATGGAATTTGGGGCCCAAATGATGGAAATCACCTTGCAGGTCTAAGCTAGAACCCAGTCCTATGATGGAGTGAAAGTCCCTCTAGTCCCAATTGTACATGAATAGCTCCTGTCCATCACCCAGGGAAGTGATGTCTGGGAAGAGATAATTGACTTTTTTTATGTACAGATGAAGTTTGGCGTGCATTCTGTTCAATTCCGTCGTCCTGTCTGTGAGATAGGCAATCCGTGCACATCTTACAGACAAGTCAACTGGCTCCATGATCTGACATTACTTAGTGTTTGCCCATCTGTAAAGCCCACTTGCTTCCCCGCTGGCTGGGTGTCCTTCTTGGAGCACTCTTTATAAGTCAGACTCTAGGGATCAGGGGCCATATGGAGACCCTACCACTGACCCTGATAACCTAAGCTAAAGGAATGTCCCTTTAGGTTTCTAGTTAAGCTTGTTCCACATTGCACCTTCCTTGGCAAGGGAAGAAACAAGCCTCGTGAGTCAGATGGGAGAAGAGACCATTGTCTTTGGTTTGTCCATGGGGGGGGGGGGATGTGCCAGAAGCCTCCCTACTCTTGGAGAAAGCACTTCAGGGTCCTCCTGACTACCTTTACCACCTGACCAATATTGAGGATACTGATACCCAACTACTAATTCTCCTGGAGAAGAAGCCAGGCAGGACATGGCCTTGCAATCTGACCCCCACCCTAACCCCTACTTCCTAGCTTCAGCATTAAGGATTTCTCTGTGGAAGCTGGATGGTCAGTCAGTCCCACCGAGACTAGACATAGCTGCCTGTCTGAACAGATTAAAATAGAATGTGATCTCAGCCAGGCCGTGGTGGTGGCGGTGGCGGTGGCGGTGGTGGCGGCGGCGGCGGCGGCGGCGGCGGTGGCGCACGCCTTTAATCCCAGCACTTGGGAGGCAGAGCCAGGTGGATCTCTGTGAGTGCAAGACCAGCCTGGACTGCTAAGTAAGTTCCAGGAAAAAGCTACACAGAGAAACTCTGTCTCAAAAAAACAAAAAAACAAACAAAAGAAAGTGATCTCAAATAGGTCTCAGCCACCAGCTTGCTCCATCTTTACCATCACATGTCCAAGGTTGCTCTGCAGAGAGGGGACCAGAGCAGGGCTCTGCTCACATCAGGGAGCTCTTTATCTCATGCCCCTGCTGTTAAAGTTCCAGTATACGCCATTCTGATTCCAGGGGATTTAACAAAAGCCGCACATGGAGTAATGAGCACCAAGGGCACCCAGGTCCCTCCAGGGCCCACAGCAGAGACTTTGGGAACCTGGGTGAGCTTGGAAAGTTTCCACAGAGTCTGCAGGTCCCAGACTTGGGTCCCCAGAAGGGTCGGGGCCAGGGACAGTCCAGCTGGGAAGGCAGTATTAAAACATGGCAAGGTCTTTGCCAAGGACACACTAATAGCTCCTGTCTATCACCCAGGGAAGCGATGTCTGGGAAGAGATAATTGACTTCTTTTCTTGTATAGATGAAGTTTTAAAAGGCCATGTTTCCTGAGTGGCAGGCTTTGCCTTGGGACAGCAGCACCATGTGGGAGGGAAACACGCACTCAAGTTTTCACTCCATCGTAGGACTGGGGTCCAACTTAGACCTGCAAGGTGATTTCCATCATTTGGGCCCCAAATTCCATCTATCTTTATAGTTATCCAAAAAAAACCTAATGATCCCAAAATTAATAAAAGGCTGACATGCTGGTAGCTGGGCAGGAAGTTAGGTGGGAAAGCTAAACTGAGAATGGCAAGAAGGGGGAGGGCAGAGTCAGAAGAGATGCCAGATGCCAAACAAGCAGGACATGTGGAAAATGAGGTAGCAGGCCATGAGCCAAGTGGCAAAGCATAAATAGAAATATGGGTTAATTTGAATGTAAGAGTTATCTAGTAACAAGCCTGAGCTATTGTCCAAGCATTTATAAACAATACTCTGTGTGGTGATTTGGAAGTAGCTGCCAGGACAGGGAGCACAGTCAGGACAGGAAAACATCTGTTTACATATAATAGTGATGGATCCCTAGGCAGCCACCTGCCCTTATTGGTCTTAGTTTCTTCACCTGTCAAGTGGACATGCTAGTACTAGACCCACCTGCCTCAAAGAATTGCTATGCGCTTCTTAGAACAGGACTCAGGGGCTTTCTGCTGTCTCTTGCGTTGAATCCGGCCCCAGCACCCTGCGTTTGGTAACAGCATCTTCTCACTGATGACTCCAAGCAGGAGCTAATGGGGAAAGTGACTCCAGAAGATGACAGAATGGTGACATTGCGTCATCGTAACACTGAGTCTGAGTGGCAGCTTTGTTGCCTGGACACGGTTGACGCTCTGGGCTTCCACAGAGAGGCAGGGCGGCCTGCTCGCACTGGGCCCATGCTTGCTGGCGGGTGTGTGGACACCAAAATGTGTCTCAAAGAACACGTGGGTAATCTTCTCTTATGGTCCCAGTTTAATTTCAAAATGTCTCCCCGGTGGAGGGTGACATGATTGTTGTCATAACAACCATCTCTTGGAAGGCTTTCTTCAGTACCAGAAGTGAATTAAATTCTTACCCAAGTTGCAGCTTTCATTGCTTTAAAGATTTATCTCCTTAGGTGTTTGTATAGGTGTGTGTGTGTGTGTGTGTGTGTGTGTGTGTATGTGTGTGGTGCAGGTGCCCTTGCACATGCATCGGAAGCCAGAGGAGAATGTTGGCTGGCTTCCTCTGTCACTTTTGCCTCTGTCTCTGTCTGTCACAGCTAGGCTGGCCAGCCTGTGAACTCCCAGGACCTGTTGGTCTCTGTTCCCTAATGCTGTCATTACAGGCACATAGAGCCAAGCCTGGCCTTTTTTGTGAGTGCTGGGATTTGAACTCAGGGCCCCAGGCTTGCATAGGAAGCTCGCTTACCTACTGAGCTATTTCCTCAGCTTCCTTCCACCTTTTCCTCCCCCAGACAGGATCTCATGCCTCCCAGGCTGGCCTCAAAATCACTATGTGCTAAGAATGATGTTGAACGTTGACCCTGCGGTTTCCCTCTCTCAAACCCCGGAATAACAGGCGTGTACCACTGTACCTGGTTTATGAAGCACTGAGAATCAAACCCAGGGCTTTAAGAATGCCAGGCACGCAGTCTACCAACTCAGGTACAACCTAAGCCCCTCCCAGCTCTCCTTGCTGAGGTAAGACACAGGCAAGAAGGATCTAAGGGTGTTGGTGCTCATGCCTCAGATTGGCACAGCTTGACTTGGAAAGTCAACATGGAATTGTGCCATCTGAGTCACCCAGCAGGGATTACCTTCCGATTGTCCCGTGGCCCTGCTCCAGCGGTGGCCTGGGACTGCCTCTGTATCCAGTAAGTATGCAGCTGTTGCCAGGGACCTCGCCCAGAGCTGAGAAGGTGCACCTGCCTGGTCTGTTTACAGTCTACGCTTTGCATCAGGATGATGGGCATTCAGGAAGAAGGGACCCTAACTCGGCCCAAATCATTGAGCTTGCCCAAACACAGCTTGGCAGAGTGGAAAGGGGAGACATCGTTGAGTCACACACATTTGATCCAAGCTGTAGAACTGTCCCTCACTAGCAGCATAACCTTCCAAGTCACCCCTCTGAGTCCTGTCCCCCATACCTGTCAAGATGGTGGCTATGCAGGGTTGATGTGACCATCAGAATGTGCCCGTGGCTAGGTGGCAGCTCTGTGACACCAGAATACCTGATGGTCTGAATGTCAAGATCTACAGACCTGCACTGCTCGCTCAGTTCCAGCCAGCCTGTGGGCAGAACGCAGACAGCAAGGAGGCCAGGCTGCTTTCCCAGGGGAGCATCCCGTCCACTGGTGGTCCTTCCCCACGGAGCCACGAACTAATGGGTTTCTATGGGAAGGAGCTGTCTATTCTAACTAGAGTCACAGCAAGTCTCTTTTGTATGTCCGTGTGTTCACTTTTGTGCCTGTGTAGGTGTGCATGTGTGTGAGTGTGCATATGTGTGAGTGTGCATATGTGTGAGTGTGCATATGTGTGAGTGTGCTTATGTGTGAGTGTGCTTATGTGTGAGTGTACAGATGTGTGAGTGTGCAGGTGTGTGAGTGTGCGTGTGTGTGTGCATGTGTGTGAGTGTGCATGTGTGTGAGTGTGCTTATGTGTGAGTGTGCAGATGTGTGAGTGTGAGTGTGTGAATGTGCAGGTGTGTGAGTGTGCAGGTATGTGAGTGTGCAGGTGTGTGAGTGTGAGTGTGTGAATGTGCATGTGTGTGAGTGTGCAGATGTGTGAGTGTGCATGTGTGTGAGTGTGCATGTGTGTGAGTGTGCAGATGTGTGAGTGTGCGTGTGTGTGTGAGTGTGCGTGTGTGTGTGTGTGTGAGTGTGCAGATGTGTGAGTGTGCAGGTGTGTGAGTGCTCACGGAGACCAGAGGAATACCTCAGATGTCACATGTCCAGCCTTCCTCCACCCTTCCCTTCCCTTCTTTCCTCCCTTACATTTCTTCCCCTCAGTCCTCTCTCCCTCCCTCCCTGCCTCCCTCGTTCCTTCCCTTCCTTTCTCTCTTCTGTCAGGGTCTCTTGCTGGCCTATAACTCACCAAGTAGGCTAGTTACACTGGCCAGCAGGCTCCAGGGATCTGCCTGTCACTCACTCCTCAGTGCGGGGATTACAAGTGGAAGACTCACTGCTGCTGCTGCCACTCCTCTCCACCCCATCTCCCCTCCTCCTCCTCCCGCTTCTCCCCCTCCTTCCCTCCTCCTCTTCCTCTTCTGCCTTCCTTACTCCCCCTTCTCCTCCTCCCCTTCCTTCTCGCCCTCCTCCTGTACCTCTGTAGAGTATATGATTAAAGCTTAGCACCCAGACACAGACCTTTTTTTGTAGGGGGCTGGAAAGGTTAGACAAGGCTCACCTCAGAAGAATAACTATTAATGAGCTTCGGTATAGACAATGTGGAAAATGTGAGGGGGGAAAAAGAAAAAAAATCACTCATAATTCTCCTCCCCCACATGACCTCTGCTAACATTTTGGTACATGGTTTGCACTTATCTTCTAATGGAGCATCTTAAACTATGGCTTTGGTTTTACATAGTTTTCATTCGTATTTTATGTGGGGGGAGGGAGGAGGGGGAGGGGGAGGGGGAGGGGGAGGGGGAGGGGAGGGGGAGGGGAGGGGGAGGGGGGAGGGGGGAGGAGAGGGGAAATGCAAACTTGTACAACCACTGTGGAAATCAGCATGGCGGTTTCTCAGAAAATTAGGAATCGAACTACCTCAAGACCCAGCCATCCCACTCTTGGGCATATACCCAAGGAATGCTGATTCATACCATAAAGATACATGCTCAGCTATGTTCATAGCAGCACTATTTGTAATAGCCACCAGAACCTGGAAACAACCTAGATGCCCATCAACGGAAGAATGAATGAAGAAAACGTGGTACATATACACAATGGAGTACTACTCAGCAGAGAAAAACAATGACAGCATGAAATTTGCAGGCAAATGGATGGAACTAGAAAAAAATCATCCTGAGTGAGGTAACCCAAACCCAGAAAGACAAACATGGTATGTACTCACTCATAAGTGGGTTCTAGATATAAAATAAAGAACAATCAGACTATAAACCACAGAAACACGGAGGCTATATGTATAGCATGGAGGTCCCTAGGACGACTGTGGCTTATAATAAATTTCGGTTTTACTCAATTACTGAGCAAGCCTCAATGAAACATCTCACTATTAAGATAAGAATACATACTGTATCAAGCTGATAATAGAAAAATAAATTAATTAATTAATTTTAAACAATAAAAATAAATAAAAAGAAAAGAAAATTTTGAAATATTAAACAAAAATATTTTTCTAAGTTAAAAAAAAAAGGAGAACTAGGGACTCATCATTCCTCTCCACATTCTATTCTTTCCCTTGTTTTACATATTTTAAATTTTTTATCGGTGGATTCTGCTGGAGGATCCAATGCAGATAAGCACTGGAGGGCTCCTGTTGCAAATCCCCCTCTGGAGTGATGGAAGGATCTTTGTACTAGCGCATGGACGAGACCCGATCTAGTGTTGGTGTGGCCCCGGAGTTTGGTTTATGTTTTTCCTCAGGACAATGAGGTTCCTCTTTGGATTCCTGAGCACTGAACACACCCTGTGGCTGCTGCTGAAGCCCAACATGACAGAGACCTAATGGGCCTTAATGAAAAAATCTCCCCTTCTGATGCCAGTGGAGATTGAGAGCCCAATATGGCCAGATTTGGCAAGCATTAATGTAAGCCTAGGAACTGTAGCCATGAGATTGGATTCTCCAAAAGAGCTGCCAGCTAAAGTCATGCTGGGATCAAGAAAAATGGGCCTTGGCGGTTCGTGTTCCTGGAGTTGTATCCATGCCAGTGGATGTCCACACAATCCAGAAGAGAATTTGACATTGCTGCTGCCGCTGTTGCTGTTATAGCAATGGTGGCCACTGCTGCTACTGTTTCTGGGATTACCATTTCATAATTGCTTACTACAGCTAGCACAGTGGAGACCCTGGCAACAAAAATTGCTACCACAGTTAGTTAATCTTCCATTCTATTGGGCATGATAAATTTAATTCAGTAGTTATATACATCTTGATTGGCTTTGAAAATTATAAATTTATAAACTCAAGTTCCAGTTGCTTTTGGGATACTATCTTACAAGGACTCCAACGTACAGTATGGCTCGTTAAGGAAGGGAATGGCTCAGTTGCCTTTAGCCTACTGGCTATGGGTGAGATAGGACCTCTGTTGGTCTTTTCTGTATTGACCACACAGATTCCAAGTCCAGTGCCACTTTGAGATCTTTGGCAGCAGTTAACTCTGCAGCTCACACACGATTGAGCCTGTATGATAATGAGTATTCAGAGACGGGTAATGCCTGAGGGCGCTCACCAACCTAAGACAGAGCACCTATGTGGCCTGGGCAGGCGTCTCCATGATGGGTAAGGTGACCTGCTGACGTCCCACGCAACCCAAGTCAGAAGCTCATTTTTTAATAAAAGGGGGACCTGTAGGTCCCTGGCCCCCACTTTGGGTAACTGTTGCCTTGCTTGCAGACCTTGACCTTAATATCCTCCCTATGCTAATTCCCTGCCAGGTTCCACCCTCCTGAATGCTTAAGGAAAGTTCCTTGTCTGTGTATCCTGAATAACGGGTGTTAACAGATTAGATGCAAGACTGTAAAACATCAGTAGTGAGCTTCTGCCCTCCGGGAATCTCCCATTGTGCTGTAAACCTGTATTTAAGAACTCCTCCCTCCTTCAATAAATGACATTACATATATACATACTGGGAATGTAATCTATGAATACCACAAATGTGATTAATATCATGAGTGTAATTAATGAATATCATGAGTGTAATTTAAAAAATGTAAATAAATAAATAAATAAATAAATAAATAAATAAATAAATAAATAACCAAATCCTGATAGAGACTAAGGCTTCAGTTCCTTTCAGATCAGTTCTGGCTCCCCAACCTGAAAGCACAGGTTGACTGACGAGTCACGTGACAAGAGTCAGGGAAAACGAGGAGGCAGGTGCACCTTTTCTCTGGGCTGCCCAGACTCGTGGGTTCCAATGTCAATTCTTTCGCAGACTGACACTCTCGAAGGGTTCACGATTTACTGATCAACAAATCAACCAGACATGAATCTGGCTGTTCCTTTTTCACTTAGAAACACTTTTTAAAGATGTATTTATTCTATTTTATGTGTGTTTTGCCTGCAGGTATGTCTGTGCGCCACATGCGTGTTTGGCAGTGTCTTTGGAGTGCAGAAGGAAGCGGGAACCCAGAACTGTAGCTACGGATGATTGTGAGTTGCCATGTAGATGCCGGGAACCAAACCCAGGTTCTCTTCAAGAGCAACAAGGGCTCTAAGCACTGAACCATCTCTCCAGCCTCTAGTTAAAAAATAAAAACTGTATTCTATGATGTAATTTTAAATTTCCTAACTTTTCTGATCACACCTTTATGAATTGAAAATGCATTTTTGCTACAGAAATCTATTTTATTTGTGTTTTCCTACATGGATGTCTGTATATCACATATATGCAGAATCCCAAGGTGGTCAGAAGTGGGGACTGGATTCCCTGGAGCTGGAGTTGCAGGTGGCTGTGAGAGCTGCCCAAAATGTTAATCTAATTATTCTTTATCAATAAAAATTAGGGAGTCAGATATTGAGGTTGGACCAGAGAAGTAGAGAGGCCACCAGTCTTCTCCTACCTGCTCCATTCCTTCCTCCAAAGGGGCCAAGATCCCTCTCTTCCCCACCTTCCTACAGCCTGTCCTATCTGTCCTCAGTCCTCCAAAGCCTCTGTGGTTAATTTTGGTTGGCTAGTGGCTAGCTCCACCCTCTGACTCCAAGCAAGCTTTATTTGTCAGAACACAATCAAAATATCACACATTTCCCACTTTTGCTAAAAAAAAAAAAACAACTATATACAATAAACTATAAAACTATATACACTAACTACAATAACTATATGCAAATATATACAGATAAGAATTACATTAACAGTGTCCAGTTCATATACACTTAACAAGTACTCCATTATCTATCTTATCTGGGTGAGTCAAAAATGTTGTACCTAATTCACTTTCTATCCTAACTTGTATTACCACTCCAAAACTCTTTTTATGTCTCTCAATCTTATACAATTTACACCTCTTTTGTGATTTTCTTTTCTGAATTTGTTAACAAGGAAAACTATAACTGTAACTATCTAGTCTTCAGCTCCATCAGAGACCTGAGAAGGATATAATATTACCCGAGTAAACAGGAAGTGCAGGGCAAACAACTTCCAAAACTAAGAAATGACAGAAACATCTGGTTGCCTGGACAGTCACCCAAGGTTCCTCTGTAACCATGGGGCATCCATCTTCAGCCTACAGGCCTAGAATATGTGACAGATTTTTTTTTGTTTTGTTTTGTTTTCGAGACAGGGTTTCCCTGTGTAGCTTTGCGCCTTTCCTGGGACTCACTTGGTAGCCCAGGCTGGCCTCGAACTCACAGAGATCCGCCTGCCTCTGCCTCCCGAGTGCTGGGATTAAAGGCGTGCGCCACCACCGCCCGGCATATGTGACAGATTTTTATGTGAAGCAGAATTTTTGAAGGACTATCCCACCTTTTTGTGGCAAAGTTCAGCAGTCACTTTCTTTAGTGTCCTGCTTGTCCAGTTTGAACAGCATACTGTCAGTAGTCAAGGTAAGGGCAGTTTTTGCCCAATGGCTAACTTCTGCCATAGAGAAAACAAACTCTGCCTGATCTACAAAGTGAGTTCCAGGAAAGGCGCAAAAAGCTACACACAGAAACCCTCTCTTGAAAAACTAAAAAAAAAGAAAAAGAAAGAAAACAAACTCCATGTGGAGTTTCTTCAGTGCCCATCATCTTCTCTGAAGTAGATTGGTGCTGCCAGGAGCTGACGTGTCTCATTGTCATCAAAAACGTTATGTCATTAAAACATTTTAAATGCCATATTCTGTAGATCTCTGAAGTGTTTGAAGGCCACCTGTCTATCTAAAATATCTCTGTTTGACCTTGAAAACACACCTAACATGACTACAAGTTTGATTGTAATGACTAACTACTAACTTGCATTTCTTTATTATCCTAAATAGTTTGTAATAATAACTTTCAAGGACTAGAAATTTACATCATATTATTGAATGTGCTGTATAAATACAATAACTTAAACAAGAGTAGAAATGTGGGTATAGTAGGTTCTAACAAAAATAACATTAATTTATACAAAAATATTTTAAACAAGAGTAGAAACATATATACAGTATAACAAAAATAACCTCAAATTTGTATCAATATATAAAAATC
This sequence comes from Peromyscus maniculatus bairdii, assembly GCF_049852395.1. Lineage (NCBI taxonomy): Eukaryota > Metazoa > Chordata > Mammalia > Rodentia > Cricetidae > Peromyscus > Peromyscus maniculatus. The sequence goes on along the minus strand of NC_134863.1, from coordinate 84,412,039 downwards.
CATACAAATGTAAAACATTTAAGACTAATAGTTGCTTTTGGGGTTTAAAATTAGATTTAATAATCTATCCTTTATTCTATCATTTCTGTATTCCCCTTTTTCTTCTCAGAACAAGATCCCTGAATCTATTCTCCTTTGTTCAGCTTTTTTCCTGACTATTACCAATAACAACTTATAACCAACGCCCTAAACAATGACAAATATCCATAACCCACTGAATGACCAAAAGTCATCCACCCCACCTCTTGGGAATGTGGGTGTTGTGTTCTTAAAATTACTTCCCACTGTCTGGGGGTGACAGCATCTTTAGGGGACCCTGAAAAAAAAGTGGAATAATTGTCAGGTCCTGGGAGAGCTAGCTGTATTATTTGTTGTCCAGTCTCTGTGTAATGGGAAAGTGCGGGGCTTGTCTCAAGTCCTGGGTAGAGTAGTCTGTGAGGCTGGATCACCTCAGCTAGCCACCTTGAAATTGTCCTGAGCAGTTTGTAGTCCAAAGCTGATCTTTGGGTGGTGTTTTTCAGCTTGGTGGCATTACCACAATCCAGGTGGAATCATTGCTGTGGGGCCCCATCCTCCTTTTGGAGACTTTAAAAGTCACCATTAGGAATGGCCAGGGTTCATTACAGAAAACTTAAACATTTTAAATATCATATGCAGCAGATCTCAAAGAAGTTAAAGGACCATAATTTGTTATGTACATCCAGAGTACAAAAACTTAATTCCTAGTTACCTGATAGAGACTCAAACCTGAAATCATGTACAGGAAGCTAAATGAAGACTTTTTCTAAAATTAGTTAGTATCCTATATGACCATTATCATAACAAAAAGTTTAAATATATATTATTCTTATAAATTATGAGATAATATCTATACCTTGAGAAAAGTTTTAAAGAGTCAAAATAAAACCAAAAGATTATGAGATTAGTGGCAATAGAATAGTCCCTAAATTTTGGTTTTTATTCTGTCCCCTATCAGGTGACTTATCTGACATGAGACAGAGATTTTGGATTTTACTTTAACAAGCATGCTTGGATAGGAGAAGGAGACAGCCATGCTCCAATTCTTAAGCCAGCTTTCATTTTCAATTGGACTGGGAGTATAAAAAAAAAAGACCATTTGCATTATGTGTCTGTAGAGAACAGCAGAAACAAATATTTGAGAAGATTTATGAAATTTTATCCAGTTGGAAATGAGATATACCAATAGGCCAATTTACTCCTTTTCTTGGGACATTTTCTCTGGATGATTTGTCCTTTTTCTTCAGATGTCTCAATTGTCCCATGGTCTTCAGATTTCTTAGCTGGATGCCTTCATTCTCCTGGAAAGACAAAAAACCATGCCCCAACCCTAACTGGGGGGATTTTTCCATTTTGGAAAGTTACTTCTGATCAAATGAAAAGTAATTGTTAGTCTTATAAACTAGTTTAGATTGAATGGTCATGCTGTGTGATGAACTATCACCTCCTCTAATTAAGATCTCTCTCCTGTTTGAATCTAATCTTTTTTTTTTTATTTTGATGGTATTCATAGTTTTTCTTCTCCTATAGAAATAAAAGCAAAATCACTTCTCCCACCATAACACATACTCTGTTTTCCATTCTGAGGTCAACACATCCTTAAAGTATACAGGATGATTTGATTGAGCAGTATTTTCTATTATCCAGTGTCTTTCCATGGCTGTTGTTCCTTTCTCATTAGCATTAAAAAATTTAAAGTTAATAAAGCATTATGCAATCTATTTCTCAGGGTCTTAACTACCTCTTTCTGTTTATTAAGCATATCTTTCAGAGTGTGATTAGATCTTTCTATAACTGCTTGCCCTGTAGGATTATGTAGTACACCTGTAATATGCTTTATGTTGTAATATGCAAAAACCTATTTCATTTTACTAGAAACATATGCTGGAGCACTGTCAGTCTTAATTTGTACAGGTATCACCATGGTGGCCATAACTTCTAATAAATGTGTAGTTACAGAATCAGCCTCTTCAAACTGCAAAGTAGTTGCCCATTGAAATCCTGAATATGTATCTATGGTATGGTGTACATATTTTAATTTTCTAAACTCTGCAGAATGAAACACATCTATTTGCCAAATTTCATTTCTTTGAGTACCCTTTGGGTTACTCCCTACAGGTAGTGGAGTTTGGTTATACAAAGAAAAAGCAGGATATTGTATTAAATTTTCTTGACTTGTTGCCAAGTGATAGAATAATCTTTTTCCAAACCCTTGCTATTAACATGATACTTCTTATGAAATTATGAGGCTTCTAATACATTTCCTATCAATAGCTGATCAATTTCATCATTACTTTGTGCTAGAGGGTCTGGTAGACTCATATGGGATCTGATATGTGTTTTATATATGAGATTAATTCTATCTCTGATTATTTCTTGTAATTGAATAAATAACAAAGTTAATTCTGAATTGTCTGGAATATGTTCAGCAGTTTCAATATGTAAAACAATTCTTTCTGCATATTGAGAGTCAGTAACTATATTAAGAAGTTCTGGAAAATCTAACAATACCATGAGAATAGCATATAATTCTGACTTTTGAACAGAATCATAAGGGCTTTAAGCTACTTTACTTAAATTTCCTGACTTATAACCTGCCTTTCCTTATTTGCTTGCATCAGTATAGAATGTAGGGGCTCCAGATATTTGTGTTTCTTGTACAATGTGAGGAAGAATCAAATTAGTTCTCTTTGCTCAATAAATTGAAGTCTCTTGCTTTGGGATATTTGTTGTTAATCTCTCCCAAAAAATTATTGCAAGTTCTTTGCCAAGGTTCACTTTCTGTCCATAATGTGGAAATTTCAGCATTAGTAAAATGTACCACAATTTTTGGTGGGTCTATTCCTGATAATTGATGAAGTCTTAATTTTCCTTTCAGAATCAACTCAGAAACCTTTTTTACATAGGTCTTTAATTTTTTGCTTTGTGTGGTAAAAATAACTATTCCAGAATATTATCTTCTCTTTGCATAGGAATTCCAGTAGAAGAATGCACAGATGGTAAAATAACCAGAATGCAATCAAGCTGTGGATCCAAATGATGCACATGTGAATCCTGTCATTTCTTTTCTACCAAAGCCAATTCTCTCTCAGCCTCTGCTGATTATTTTCTTGGACTATTTAAGTCTTTATCACCTTGTAAGGTTGAAATAAATTACTTAGTTCTTGAGTTGTCAATCCAATTATGGGCCATATCCAGTAAATATCTCCCAGCAATTTTTGAAAATCTTTAAGAATTAATAATTGATCTCTCTTAATTTTTACTTTCTGTGGTTGAAATTTTTGTAAACCTATCTTATATCCTAAGTAATTAATAAAATCTCTTCTTTGTATTTTTTCAGGAACAATTTGTAATCCCCAACAGGGAAATTTTTTTTCACTTCTTCAAACATTTTCCCCAAGGTATCTACATTTGAATCAGGAAGTAATGATAAGTTATAGATTGAGGAAACTGATTATGAATTATTTCCAATGTCTGTTGTACAAAATATTGACACAAGGTAGGGCTATTTAACATTATTTATGGAAGGACTTTCCACTGATATCTTTTAACAGGCTGGGAAATATTTATAAGTATGCACTGTGAAGTCAAATTTTTCTCTATCTTGTTCTTTTTTTTCCATCACAGGCAATTTATTTTGTTCTATTCATTCACAGTTAATACAGAAAATACTTGGAAACATTTCCATATAATATTTGACACAGAAATCATCAAATAGAAGTATACAATGTTGACAGGAGGCAGTACATTTATAATTTATAACCCCAAATGTATTTATAAATTAGAAATGGAAAGATCTACAAATGAAATTATGAAGGTTCACCAAAGTCATTTAATCTGTCAGTTTCTCATTCATTTTTATGTCTTAATAATATTCTATTGTATGAATAAGCCACATTTTATTTCTCTCCAGTATTTGATAGCTATTTGAGTTGTTTTAACTTTTTTACTATTAGCAACATACTGCTGTAAACCTTCATGTACATGTTTCATAGGTGCACATTTTCAGTAGTTTGAGGTTATATTCCTAAGGGTAGAATTGTTGAGTAACAGAGTAACAATGTTTTGTATTTTGACCAACCACCAGACTGTTTTGCCAAAGTGGCACACCATTTTACAATCTCACCAAATCCTTGTTTTTAAGGCTCTGATTTTTGTACAAAAGCATTCAATCATTCTGTCAGACCAACCAGGAAAAGTAAGCTATAGTTCAGAGCTGTTCTATTCCATTTACTATGCAAAGCCAATCTTGGCATTTGCAACTCTCAGCCCTTTTGAGTATTCTTGCAGTGTTCACCTTTTCCTCCACCACGTTTTTTTTCTTCTTTTTTTTTCTGGTTTATTTCTATCTATTACAAATGTATAAAAAATCTTCCATCAACACTGCTGATAGCAGCAGAACCTTGAGAAATATACCTTTGGTTTGCCTCAGAAAAGGAACACATATTGTACTGTAAAGTTTATAAAATTGGCGCAAAACATTGTAATAATGTTACAATACCAGTTTTAAGAGTTCAGTGACTAATGGGGAGCCGATGGGATACATGCAGAACTGTGAAAGCGATCTCACTTAGCCAGCTGTACACGTAGACTGTAAATCTACATTCAGATCATTTCTGAACTAAGACTATCATCTCAGTTTATCTGTTGAGGTCAACAAGGAAACCCTAGAATATACCTTGATTTTTGCAAAAAAACAAAATAGGGGGAGGGGTTTCTTCAGCATTTCAGTCCACGAGTAACAGTATCCTAACAGGCAAAGTGTTCTCTCACTGTCAACATAGAATGAACTGCTGCTGGAGGTCAGCTTGGGCTTTAATTTGCATTAGCACTTACATGCATAGTAGTCCAAGTTGTTGACCTCATGACTTTAAAAAGTAACTCTAAAAAAGTAAAATGGCCCTTCTTGGAAGACTAAAGAAAGACATCCAGCCACAGTTGTAAAAAGTCTCATCAAAACAATATACCCTTTTATGAATTACGCCTCAATTAAAAAAAAAAGTAGCCCCAAATAAGAAGCAGCTCTGAAAAAGAAAATATAACTTAAGATATTTGAAAAAAACAAGGTGAATACAGGTTCAAAAGTAATTAAGATATATTTTCTTAAGGCTATCTAGAATTAGGCTTTAAAGAATTCTACCATTTCAAGTTTACCACTAGTTACTAGATACCTATTTACAAACAAGATGTTCACCTTTTTTGTTCCTTTATCAAGAGAAAAATCTACCTTCAGACTATGAGGGTGGTGATGGGGAGGGACTAGAAAACAAGATTCAAACAATCCCATGCAAATATCACATTTTTCAAATGGAAGAACTCCAAACTGCACTAGAAGTTCCAATCACTAAGACACTTTCCATTGAAATGATTTAAGTACAACTACATGGCACCAAGGTTTAGGCCTAATATAGGCCTGACAACCAAGTCCTTGTTTTCTGGAAGAAAGGCCTCAAAAGTCCCACTCAATTCCATATAACAATACTTCAAAGATCAATTAGGTTTTCCTTTCCTTAATATTTTTGTTTTTGACTTCTAATCCTAAAGACTAGATTAAAACTTAGCTCATTTCCCAGAAGGCATTGCTTACCTTTGCTCTATGAAAGAGTCCACCAAGACCTCTTCCTCAAAACCATCTAGCCCCCAGCCTCCAGCCTTTGCTTGTGATGCATCTTTCTCAACATCCTGAAAAGGTAATGTAGGTAAAATATGCTCATAAACATTAAAACTAGTTGTTAGAAAGACGTAACTAGCTTTATAATTTAAGTTTTAAAGCATAAATACTTGCAGCTTAATCTGCACTGACAATGATTGTCGAAGCCTAGAATTCAACATTTACAAATTCTCATTCACACACACAAAACACACTATTATCACACAACTTGTGTCTTGAGAGAATCTTCTGCTTTTTAAATCTTTGGCCTCCCAGTCAATCCCAAATTCAACCAACTTTTCTGGACCACTGAGGCATTGCCACAAGACTTCTTCTCTTTTGAAACATCCTTTTTCTCTAGATATTAGGATAGCTACACCAGCTTGTTTCTTCTGTGGTGTATGTTGGTGTGGGATTATCTATTGCTTGATTTTTCATGGATGTGTTTAGCTTCTTTGGGTTGAATTTTCCCTTCTAGTGCTTTCTGTAGGGCTGGGTTTGTAGACAGGTATTGATTAAATCTGGTTTTATCCTGGAATATTTTGTTTACTCCGCCAGTGGTGATTAAGAGTTTTGCTGGGTATAATAGTCTGGGTTGGCATCCATGGTCTCTTAGTGTCTGTATGAGATTTGTCCATGATCTTCTAGCTTTCATAGTCTCTATTGAGTAGTCTGGTGTTATTCTGATGGGTTTACCTTTATATGTTACTTGGTCTTTTTCCTTTGCGGCTCTTAATATTTTTTCTTTGTTCTGTGTGTTTAGTGTTTTGATTATTATGTGGCGAGGGGACTTTTTTTTTTTGGATCCAGCCTATTCGGTGTTCTGTAAGCTTCTTGTATCTTCATAGGTATTTCTTTCTTTAGGTTAGGAAAGTTTTCTTCTATAATTTTGTTGAATATATTTTCTGTGCCTTTGAGTTGGTATTCTTCTCCTTCTTCTATCCCTATTATTCTTAGGTTTGGTCTTTTCATGGTGTCCCAAATTTCCTGGATGTTTTGTGTTATGACTTTTTTGTCTTTAGTGTTTTCTTTGACTGACGAATCTATTTTCTCTATCATGTCTTCAGTGTCAGAGATTCTCTGTTCCATCTCTTGCAATCGGTTGGTTATGCTCGTTTCTGTAGTTCCTGTTCGTTTAGTCAGGATTTCTATTTCCAGCATTCCCTCAGCATGTGTTTTCTTTATTGTCTCAAATTCATTTTTCAGATCTTGGAATGTTTCTTTCATCTGTTTAATTGCTTTTTCTTGGCTTGATTTGATTTCTTCCCATTTTTTGTTCATTTTTTCTTCCATTTCTTTAAGGGAGTTTTTAATTTCCTCTCTAATGGAGTTTTTCATTTCCTCTTTAAGGGAAGTTTTTATTTCCTCTTTAAGAGAGTTTTTCATTTCCTCTTTAAGAAAAGTTTTTATTTCCCCTTTAAGGTAGTTTTTCATTTCCTCTTTAAGGAAAGTTTTTATTTTCTCTTTGAGGGAATGTTTTATTTCTTCTTTAAGGGCCTCTATCATCTTCTTAAAGTCATTTTTAGGGTTGATCTCTTCTGTTTCTTCTGTCATGGTATGTTTAGGTCTTGCAGGTGTAGAATCACTAGGTTCTGATGTTGCCATATAGGTCTTTATGTTGTTGCCTGTATTTTTGCACTGGCGTCTACTCATCTTTTCCTCTGTGCGGTGCAGGTGGTGTCTGTGTCTGAGAGTGCCTCCCTTGTTCTAATTTTTAGTCTTGGTTTAGTAGGGGTTCTTGGTTAAATTGGTGCTATTGGGCTGTTTCTTCAGGGACAGCTGATTTCAGTCGGTGAATTATATACTTATGATTCTCGTGATCTGGTTTGGTGACTGGGTAGCGCCTTCTTCTGTGTTCCTAGGTCACGTTTTGTTCATTTGTCAACTCCTCAGCTGATCTTGTTTCTTCAGACTTCAAACTGTAGGCATCTGAATCCTCTCCCAGATGGGTTTCAGCTGAGCAGGGTAGTCTCACCAACACCTCCAAGTTGTTGGGTTTCACAGGATCAGCAGTTGGGCCCTGGGTTGTCCCCAGACGGAGTGTCCAGACTCGCCTTGGTTCCGACCCACGGAGATAGCCTCTTCCCCAGGTGTTGGGGCTAGGGGCGTCCCCGTTCCAAGCTGTGTCTGCCCCTCTCCATCCCCGGGCCTGTCCACCCCTGTGGCCCACCGCCACAGGCCCACATGCGTCCACTTGTCTCCACCGCTGGGCCTGTATGTCCCTGTCAGCTGCCGCTGGGTCTGTCTACCTCTGCGGGCGGCCAATGGGCCTGTATGTCTCTGCCGGCTGCCGCCGCGGGCCTACCTACCTCTGCTTGTCACTGCTGCCGGGCCCATCCACCTCTGCGAACTGCCACGGGGCCTGTATGTCTCTGCCAGTTGCCGCTGGGCCTGTATGTCCCTGTCGGCCGCTGCCACCGGGCCCTTCCACCTCCGCAAGTCGCCGACCTGCGTCCGCCTGTCTCCGCCTTGTGGCCTGTACACTTCTGTGGACCACCGCCAGGCCTGAATGTCTCTGTCGGCCGCCGCCGCAGGTCCTGTCCACCTCCATCTGCTTATCTCTGCCGCAGGGCCTGTACACCTCTGTGGGCCACCACTGGGCCTGAATGTCTCCGCCAGCTGCTGCTGGGCCTAAATGTCCCTGTCAGCCACTGCCGCCGGACCCGTCTACCTCCGCGGGCCGCTGTCACAGGCCTACCTGCATCTGCTTGTCTCTGCCATCTTCTCAATTTGGTTTTTGAAACAGGATCTCTGCCTCTCTCTCTATCTTGTTCTTGCAAAAGTATAGTTAAAAAGCAATAGTTTAAATCAATCAATATAATAAGGCATCCTTTAGGTAATAGAGAAGGTAAGGGAATTCCAGGCTGTAAAGAGCCCATTGGCTAAATCACCTCATTAATAGCTCTTAAATCTGTTACCATTTTCCATTTTCCAGATTTCTTTTTAATAACAAATATAGGAAAATTCCAAGGACTGGTCGATTCTTTGATTTGTTAAGCATTTAGCTGCTCCTGTAACAACTGTTCCTTAGAACAGCCTGTAATTTTTCTGATGTCAAAGACCATTGTTCCACCCAGACAGGTTTGTCAGTCAACCATTTTAAATGTAGGGCTATTGGTACCTTTGAAAGATCAGCAGCTGTCGTGTCCTGTTCTTGTACAACCAAATGGTCGATGACTGTTCTTTATACCTTTTAATTTTTCCCCCAGAAACATATACTAGTTTATGGTTTGTTTCTGAGATTGGAGGAATGTTAATATGAGTATTCCACTGACATTACAAGTCACATCCTCATAAATTCATACCTATGTTAGCCATATATGGCTTTAATTTTCCTCTCTGTCCTTCTGGCTCTATGCATTCACCCATCTTGCACTTTGTTTTACTCATGATAAAGTTCCAGTCCCCAAGAGCTGAACATTTACCTCCTAAAGAGGCAGGTTTGGATGCCAAGATCTTGGTGCAATTATTGTTACATCTGCCCCTATGTCTACCAAGCCCTCAATTACAATTTTATTTATTTGTAATTTTAACTTTGGTCTTTTATCACTTATAGAAGTTTGCCAAAATATTGGCTTTATGTTTTCTCTTTGTTTTCTCTTCTAAAGCTATTCTGTCATCCAGAGCAGTATGGTTTTCCATAATAGACATTAAGTCTTTTAATTGCTCTGTGGAGGAGCTTCCCCAATGCTGATAAGAAATGGCTGAACCAAATTTGATACAGAGGCCTGAAAGAGGCCCCCTATGGCATTTCCCAATGGGGAAGGGTTACCTTGCCTATCCCATATTGATCTTTATTCATTAGTCCAATGTCAGCTTTTGTCACACCTTCTGCATATTCCAGAAGGCTGGAGCCTTCTGTTTAGATTCTCTCTAGGGGGGAAAAACATTGTTTCTGGGAACACCCTGCCTACAATCCCTTTTCAGATGACCTGGTTTACCACAATTAAAACATCTAACCTTTTGATTTTTCTTAAATTTTTTCAGAAGTCACTTCTCCTATCCAAGCATCATCATAAGTATGAGATCCAATATCAACTGTATTTCTAATCCATTCATCTATGGGTGCTGATCCTACCTTTTTCTTTTCTTTTCTTTTTATTTATTTATTTATTTTTGAGCTGAGGACCAAACCCAGGGACTTATGCTTGTGAGGCAAGCACACTACCACTAAGCTAAATCTCCAACCCCTGATCTTACTTTTAAAGGCCTGATAACCCTTTTATATTCTGAATTCACATTTTTAAAAGCCAAAGATTCAATTAATACTCATCTAACTTCTGGATCTGATATCATTCTATTTGCAGCTGAAGTCATTCTTTGTACAAAATCAGCAAAGGCTTCTTTTGAGCCTTCTATAATTTTAGTAAATGGCTCGGTTCTCTTTCCTGATTCTTCACTCTTGTCCCAAGCATTCAAAGCTGTTGTAAGGCATAAGGACAAGGTATGATCATCAACTGTAACCTGTCTTTCCACATCAGCATAATGGCCCTCACTGAGGATTTGATCTTGGGAAATCTCATAACCTCTCACCCTACGTTGTTGTTCAATGGCCCTAGCTTCATCTCTCTATCATGTTTCCCACTATAACTGAGGACCAGCTTCCAATGCTGCTGTAACTAAAGCTTTCCAGCCTTGTGAAATAATTCTGTTAAGAATAGACCATGGATTTAACATCTGTTTTGCAAAAGGTGAATGCATACCATATGAAACTATTGCTTCCTTAAATCTCTTCAAATCTAACATTTCTATAGCTTCCCAGTTAACTTCTGAACAGCCTTGGGGATGCCTATCATCTGGTCATTGCTCTTGAATGGTAACTGGATACATTAAGATTGGTTTTCTAATAACCTTGGTACTTTCCCCTTCCATTTCATAATGCCACGGTGTGGTAACTTCTGCTCTAACTCCTCTGTATGTGAATATTTTTCTTAGTTCCATTAGTCTGCTTTTCTAAAGAATTTATCTTATCAGTCAATTTTTCGTATTTAGCTCTGATATCAAACAACTTTTTTAGGGATAAAATAAGAACTATCAAAGTGATAATAGACATTATGTCAATCCCAGCTAAGTTGATTATCCCTTCATTTAATTGTTCCGTTTTCAAACCTTCCATTGTGGAAATATACAAGTCTTCACAAGTCTAAGAACTGTACTAAGTTTAAAAAACATAGACTGCTCTTTGGGTCATAAAGTTCTTGTGAGTGAAGGGATATGTCTAGCGCCAATTAATAACTGTGTGCTTGATGTTTTTCAAAGATGATGTAATTGAATTATTGTCAAGCTCTTGTTGCTCCTTGTATGACTTGATAGTTTTCTTTTCTGTATATAATCTGCTGATTTGCAAAAGTAAAATTGCAACACATTCAAACCACTTCTGAGTGTGTTGTCTGTCTGTCATTTGCCGAATCCTTGCCTTCCTGACTACCCAAGCTCTGGTCCCCCTCTGGTCGTGGTACCCCCAATGGGCCAGTTCGTGGCAAGACCTACTTTGGTGCATCATAATGTTTCCCATTTTTAATGTGGGGAAAAAACTCTCCTTCAAAAAACAAACAAAAACAAAAACAAAAAACAAAAGCACTAAATCCCCCTTTTAAGAATTCCTAGCTGTCTCACCAGATCTGTTGACAATGATGGTGAAGTGTGAGGCTGGCTGAAGCTGTGTAGAACACAGGCAGTGCACAGCCTGGCTGAGGGCGGCTGCAGCTGCTTGAAGGTAGTTGTGAGTGGAGAGTGTGTGGTGGCTCCAACAACAGAATCCAGAGCAGGTATGAAGGCAGCTGACCTACTGTGGCAGCAACCTGAGGAAGGGGTCCAGGGGAAGCCCACAACCCACAGAGAAAGGCAGCCAAGGAGCCAGCAGTCTGAAGGGCAGACACAGGGGAAGGTGCAGAAGCCACCCATGTGGTGGGCAGGAGTGAGAGTGCAGAGCTGCCTGCAGGCAGAGCCAGCCAGTAGTGGGCCACTCACTCGGGCAGTGTTTGGAGCCTGGGTGCCTGTGGAGTTTGGGGCCTCAGGAGACTGTTGTAGAGAGGCTGTAACAAGAAAACCCCAAACTCACTCAGAGGGCTTGAGGTAAGAGAAGAAAACTCCAGTGGCCACTGCCTCTGTTGCTGTGGTAGCTGCCAACAGTGGCTGCAAATCCAGGGACAAGTGGCTGTCTCAGATGAAGTGTTAATCTAATTATTCTTTATCGATAAAAATTCAGGAGTCAGAACTTGAAGGACAAAAGAAGGGAGAGGCCACCAGTCCTCCAGCTGCTCCATTTTGCCTTCAAAGGGGCTGAGATCCCTCTCTGTCCCAACTTACTACTTCCCATCCTATCTGTCCTCAGACCTCCAAAGCCCCTGGTTAATTTCGGTCTGCTAGTGGCTAGCTCCACCCTCTGGCTCTAAGCAAGCTTTATTTGTCAGAACAAGATCAAAATATTATACAACAGCTGCCACGTGGGTGCTGGGAACTGAATCTGGGTTCTCTGCAGGAAGTGCTCTTAACCACTGAGACATCTCTCCAACGTCCCGAATTGGAAATATTTTGACAAGTGTTTATAAGAGTGTCATCAACATATATTGTGTCCCTTGAGATGACAGCTGACATGTCTTTGACTTTGCCACCTACTTCAGTAAGAATCCATACTCCACCATACCTTCAAAGCATAGTGACACTCGGTTCAACTCCTCCTGGCAGCGATGTGAGCATTCTGGTTTTGTGGAACACAACAGCAATTACCACCTTTATCAGAGCACCTATGACTACCCACAAGTACCCTCAAGTCGGGCCTCTTATGTCCCCTCACAAGACTGGGTGGGAAGGGTCTCAAGGAGGTGCTAGAGCACACAGACTGTACAAAGCTAACAAAGTGGGTCACTTTGTCTAGACAACTGTGAGGATGTGCTCATCCCGCTGGGGTGAGAGGCTGCCATGGTACAGCTGCTGTAAGATGACCAGCACTCAGGTCAGTGACCCCTGACCATGCTCTAAGTAAGCTCAGTAAGCTGGATGTGGGTAGAGTTTTGGTCTGCCATGGTGCCCCACCTGGGGTGAGTAGACATTTATTCATATTTCCCCAGAAAAAAAAATCACATAACTGGACTTAAACAATTGCCATGTTGTAGCGTCACTCATGGGCACTCAGATGCCACTGAGCCATTACACCTGAATCACTGAAGGTCCAGTGTATTGAACAAGAGGATGGCACATGGTCTCTGTAGCAACCACACAGTGATCGCCACAGCACCCAAATGACCACCATGTGCAAGCTAGAATGGCTAAATTCCAACAAAATTTTGTTCAGGCAGCGAGGTTTACATCAGTGTTTACTTTGATGTTTGTTTTTTTTTTTTCAGCCTTTTAGAAATATAAAATCCATTTTTTTTGTTTTGGTTTTGGCTTTTTGAGACAGAGTTTCTCTGTGTGGCCTTGGCTGTCCTGAAACTCACTCTGTAGCCTAGGCTGGCCTCGAACTCATAGAGATCCACCTGCCTCTGGCTCCCAACTGCTGGGGTTAAAGGCATTTGTCACCACATCCGGCAGAAACCCATTCTTACTTTGGTGAGTCATACAAAACCAGGAAGGTATGTTATAGTTTGCTGATACTTAATGAATCTGTTGCCAGTGGCAAGAAGCTGAAACCAGTTCACATCTTAGAATGTTCTCACTCTTAAGGGGCCCACCACCCTACAAGTGTATGCTAAGGACAAAGAAGGAAAGGATTTTTGGTGACAGCTAGAGCATAATAAACCTCCCTCAGTGTCCAGTGCCCCCTAATTCTTTTCTGTGGAGGTTCAGCCCTTGGCTCACTCTCAATTAGGACCTAAGTGAAAATTCATGTGGTTGAGGAACATGAAGGCTGATGTGCGGGGGGGGGGGGGGGGGGTAGCCTATGGCTGCTGGAGGAAATGCCAGTGGCCTGCTGCTGCTGCTGCCAGACTCAGACCATCAACAGTGAGTCATGGGAGAGAACGGCCCAGGGAGAAGGAAAGGGGACAAACAGGATTTATAGACTCTTGGTGCAGGCTCTTCAGAGGCTTCTGGAGGTAGTGTTCACATCACAAACAAATGAAGACAGTATCAGAGATAAACGTCTCCATCATTTCTACTTCACAGTTGACTTGTCGAAATAAAAACCTTGTAGGAACCCTGTACATCATTCTTAACCCATATGGGAAAGCCTGTGCTAATGGACATTGCCATTCTCACATATGGGAAAGCCTGTGTTAATGGACATTGCCATTCTCACTACTAACTCACTCTGCTGGGCTTGGTTTGTGGTCTTCAAGAGCAACATCTGCATGGAGATTCAGAAAGAAGCCAGACTAGAAGATGGAGACAATCGCTTGTCAGCTGAGTCCTCAACGTGAACTCTTAGCTTTCCACAAATCTAAAGGGAGGTATTGTGTAGCTAGAGTTTTCCTGCCTTGCCCACAGTCAGGACAAATCTCTGTCACCCGCCAGTCCCACAGCCGCTCAGACCCAACCAAGCAAACACAGAGACTTATATTGCTTACAAACTGTATGGCCGTGGCAGGCCTCCTGTTAACTGTTCCTATATCTTAAAGTAACGCATTTCTACAAATCTATACCTTGCCACGCGGCTCGTGGCTTACCAGCATCTTCACATGCTGCTTGTCCTGGCAGTGGCTGGCAGCTGGCTGGCGGCTGGCTGGCGGGTCTCCTTCTGCCTTCCTGCTCTTTTATCTCTCCTCTCTGTTAGTCCCGCCCATACCTCCTGCCTAGCCACGACCAATCAGGTTTTATTTATTGACCAATCAGAGCAACTTGACATACAGACCATCCCCCAGTACAGCCAAGTGCAGACCATCTCAGACACCTGCACTCAGGCCCATGGTCCTAATCATCCTCTATGCAAACCTGCTGGGTAACGCCACAAGGAACCCAAGAAGGGCTCCCACAGGACATACATTAACATCCCACAGCAGTATTGAGCAGTTTCTCACACCGCTAACATGGACAGGCCAGTGAGACAGCTCCGTGGGCAAAGGCACTTGCCACCAAGCCTAACGACCTGAGTGCAGTCCCTGGAACTCACTATTGTCCTCTGACCCCACAGGCCATGGTACCTGTGCCCTCACCCAAATGCAGAAATAATAAGAAAAAGTTTAAACTGTACCTAGGTGTGGTGGTACACACCTTTGATCTCAGCACTTGAGAGGCAGAGGCAGGTGGACCTCTGAGTTCAAGGCCAGCCTGGTCTACACAGTGAGTTCCAGAACAGCCAGGGCTACACAGAGAAATACTGCCTCAAAATATAAAACAAAACTTAAAAGAAAAAAAAAAAACCTTAAAAATAAAACTAACCGTTTGCAAAATCACCAGGCCCTTGTTTAATCAGATGCTGGTGCGCTCTGGTCTTGGCTGGAAGCTCTCCACTGCTTGCAGGCTCCCCCTTTGGGTGGCAAGCGGCTGCTGCTGACCACAGGGGCAGCACAGGGATGGGAAACTTTGTTCATGTAACAGTGATTTCATACTGGGCAGAGCAGAGGCCATGGAGGCTCCTCCCAACCCTTCACCTGCCTCCCAGCTCGTACACATCTTCTGGCCTTTGTCTTGTAGTTTTCTATAAATCATGGGACTTGCCATGGGCACAGTGGAGAGGAATTGGGTTGTCGCTCCCTAGTTTAGTCAAACAATAAATAAATTCATTTCCCTTTTTCTGTTTGTTTTCACATTTCTTTGGAAATACAGGGAAACTAAGGCAGTTGATTTAAGTATTCACCATCCCTTGACAGTACTAACCTTCCTTGGATTTCTCTACCAAGACTTCTCAGCTGTTATATGCCCCCCCTCCCTGATTTTCCTGCCAAAATTCTACTGCCTTGGGCCCAACGCCTTTATTACATTCTTTTGTACCGAAATTGCTCTTAAATGTGCTTCAAGTCCTAACAGCTGAACTGGTGAGCAGCACCCACTTCTCAGGTCTCCCTCCCTCATGCTGCTCTGGCTGGACACTGGGAAGCTCCTCCCCTTGCCGCACCCCCATCATTTCCAGGGTCTGTCAACCCCCTTAAACAGCTCAGGACAGTCCACGTGCAGCATGGCAGCAGCCACGTTCTGCAGTCACCTGGTATCAGCTTACCCTGCAGCTGTTCAGGGTGAGATGCTCTAAAGCATGACTTATTCACATCTGTCTTTCCCACTAGAGAGGCCGTAATGCCTGGGGTTCCTTCCTCCTGGGCCTGGAGCCTTCCCCATGCTGTTGCATGTTGTTGACTGTGGGAGCCCGTTCTGGGGTTCCTCGTGGCTTTACCCAGCAGGTCCGCATAGAGGATGACTAGGACCACGGGCCTGAGTGCAGGTGTCTGAGATGGCCTGCACTTGGCTGTGCTGGGGGAGGAGGTCTTTTGCTCCACCCTTTGGCATCTCTATAAAAACCCTGGGGCAGAGAAAGTCAGGGCCCGTTGGAATAGGTTCCAGGCCCTCTCGAGGCTATCCTTTATTTTCTCTTTATCTCCGCAAGATTCTCTGCAATAAATCTTTCTATCTAATATTTCCTGCTGCTCGTACTCAAGAAAACTCTGGGAAGCTGGGGGGGGGGGGTTGTAAACGCCCCACAGTTGACCATTTCTCTGGCACGGTCCTGTCTATAGCCTGGAGTTCCTGCCTGGAAGACAATGGGTTTCAAGCCAAGCCTCCCTTCCAGTTTACGATTCTGTTGACAGTCTAAACCTCATTGCTTTCTCTGCTTCGGAGTGTCTTCTGCAGTTAAGTGAGACAGGTATTTCGAGTTCACTCCCTTTTAATCTTGTCAGTAACGGAGAGCTGTAGTCCTGCTGTGTGGGTTCCAGTTAAGAGGCAGGTGGAATCCTAACAGCCAGCATTCAGCTGGGATGCCACTGTAGCTTGCTAGTGGCCCACAGGGCAGCCCTGCACCCCATCCACCCTAACCCTAGCCGCTGGCCACATCTAGCACGCCCCTACACCTTGAGTTCCTTCAGTCTCTGTACATGTTAAGACCACTGTGATTCCGTGAAGTGGTAGGGGAAGCCTGTTCTTCCAATACCCACACCCCCATAGCAGACTGGTGCTGATGAACATGCACCTCATCCAGGTGAGAACTTGTGGATTCTGGGTAAGCCTGCAGTAGCATGCTCACGTAATCCAGGATGCTGGAGGACCATCCCCAGGCCTGCACTCCACTCCCCATCCCACTGAGTCTGCAGGTGGCACTGTCACTCACTGGGCCAGATCCACACGACAAAAGGCACCTCCAGAGGGCAGAGATGTGCAAACCCACCTGAGGAGATGGGAGCTGTCATGGGGCCCAGGCCAGGTGCCTTTTCAAACAGAGGACTGTCTATGCGCTCTGGACTTGGAAATAGAATTGGCCTGGAAGCAGCTCAGCCATCTTAACCTCATCATCAGTCCAGTGTGATTTAATGTACCCAGGCCACTGAAAATTGTGTATTCTAATGCGAAGGACAGACTTTCACCCTGACGCCTTTATCCTCACAATTCACTTAAGAGGGAAGACATTTTAAGAATAAGAAGGGAATAGCCCTGTGGGGAACTGAACTGGACATGTCACCAAACATCTCCAAAGCAAACTCAAGAATGGAAAGTGGAGCAGCTGGCCTTACTGCTTTTAAAAGTTTGTTATGGCCTTGTAAGCTCCCCAAACTTCCCTGATGCCACTGCTCATAAACTTAAAAACCTCTGGGGCCAGGATGGCCTGGTGGGGGAGTGCTTACTGTGCAAGCCTGAGAGCATGGGTCCCAAACTCCAGAGACCAAGTGAACACCAGGTGCAGAGGTGGTGTCTGCATCCTATCATGGGGGTGCAGGGGGGGGGGGGAGAGAAACAGCTGGATCCCGGAGCTGGCCGGTAGTCTCACTGGAATAGCAAGTCCCACATTCAGAGAAAGGCCGTCTCAAAAATACGAACAGCAATAGAGGGAAATATGCTGTCAACCTCTGGTCTCCACCTGTGCGTGGACATGAACACCTGCACACAGGTGTGCATGCACACACACACACACACATCCCATACTCACAAGCAGACATGATCACATAATCACACTCTTTTCTGTCACTAAATTGGGCCTGTTTTTTTGAAGGCTACAAAAGCCTGAGTAAAGGACCACTGGACATATAACTCCCAGAGCCTAATAACAGTGCTGGTTAAAAACATCAGTGCTGGCCTAGCATGGTGGCGTGCACCTTTAATCCCAGCACTTGGGAGGCAGAGGGAGGCAGATCTCTGAGTCTGAGGCCAGCCAGCTTAGTCTACATAGCAAGTTCCAGGACAGCCAGAGCTACATAGTGAGAACCTACTAAAAAATAAAAAACAAAACAAAACAAAACAAAAACTAGTGCTGGTCCTTATTAAAGCCACATGGATGTAAAGACAAAGGGAACTACCAAAAAACCTGAAACCAATGAAATTCCCAACTGTAAAATCGACACTGTGTAGTAGCAAAGCCAATTAATAAAGGTAATACCTAGCCAAGCTCCAGAAGTAGCCGAAAACTGCTTAACACTCACCTAATCCTGTTACACTCATGTGGAAAATGCAGGTTCCACTCACGCTCTGAAGACAGTCGTGTGGCTTCCTCTACAGGAAGAGTGTGCTAGATGTTTATCTGCATCCTCTCATTGACACTGAACAGAATGTTGCACTTGAGTACAGCGGGCAGCTGTAATGCAGGCATGAGGCTGAAGAAGGGATCCGCCAGGCATCAGAGCTAATGGGCATACCAGCCAGGATTTGAACCCATCAATGACTCCAAGCTAAAAACTCTGCTATACAAACCTTCCCAAGGCCACACAGGACTCATGTTTAAGGAAGAAAACTCGCAACTGGGAAATACACTGAGCACGTCTTCTCATGGGACGGCTGAGCACACTGATAGCATACTACACCACATCCTCCCACTTCCACGATGGAAGATAACAAACAGTGTGGGCCGTGTGCACACTGTACTGCCTTGCTTGTGACACTGTGTAATGCAAGCCACAACTCAATAAAGAGTAACACGCCTTTTTAGGATGCTTTTGATTGGCCACATGCCTCTCCTTGTTCTAGTCATGCCTGGCTGCAGGTTCCGCACCTTAGCCAAAGCTTTCTAAAGAGGACCTGACCCCATCCCAACTTCCTGAATCAAACACTGGGTGGGGCGTGATTCTGCAAAGATTCCAGACCTGCCTTGAAACTAGTAGGTGCACAGGTTCATCATAACCTTTTCCCCCAGAGTTTGTTTCCTGCCCATGGACACCCAACTGGGAGTGGTGTCCCAGGATGCCTTACTGATTCACCGTCCACTAGCAATGCACACACTGTCTCCTTAGGAGATTTCTCTGCATCAAACTTTGGCTTTAAACACAAAGCCATTTCGCACAAGTAATTCATCAATCCATCGCTCTCCACCCCCACACTTCTGTTTCTTCTCTACAATAGCTAATGGCAGGCGAGCTGCCAATTCATCTTCCTAAGGCTGTTCCCAACCTCGAGCAGGCCTCACTGGGTTAGCCCTCTCCTCTCCCCTGGGCAGACAGGTAACTACAGGCTCCACCTGCTAGGCTGCTGCCCATTTCCCAGGCCATGACTCACAGTGACTAGACCCTGCCTTTGGTGCTCAGATGCTCCATCATACTGGTTTCAGCTAAGGAATTAGGGATAGTCATAGGGACTTATGCGTACAATAAGAAGATTAAAAACCCGAAGGTAACACGCTTAAATTGGAAAAGATAATCAAATCGGCTTCCTTCTTCCAGACAGGGTATGGGCAGCAACAGCCACTTGGTCTTTCTAGAATGCTGCCTTCTGAAAGATGGCGGAGTATCTCCCTAGCTAAAGGGCACTCAGCAAACCACAGTGGACCCCGCCATCCCTTTCCTTGTCCGGGGCTTTCATCACCCTCCCTGAGAACTTGGGCTACCTTCATCTCACACCAAAGTGTGAACATGTGTGAGCGTGTGTTTTATTACAGTGTGACTCCTTTCCGAGCACTTTCAGAACCCGGCCAAGCCTAGCCAGGGCAGAGCAGAGAGAGCTGGATCTGAGAGCTGTCTGAAGTCTTCCCATCAGGATGGTGGTGGTGGTGGTGGGGATTCAAGGGAGAATTTCCTGAGGACGCATCTACACAGCTCTACACTGGAAGACTTGACAACACTGCTTCTCAACCTTCCTAACACTGACCCTTTAATACAGCTCCTCATGTGTGCTGCCCACAACCATAAAATCACCTCATTGCTACTTCACAACTGTAATTTTGCTAGTTGTGAATTCTAAGTATTGGATATGCAGCGTATCTGATATGCAGTGTATCTGATTTGCAATCTGGGCCTCGACCCACAGGTTGAGAACCACTGACTTCGGCAATTACTTTGTGCTTACATCAGTATCTAGTTGGAGACAGCTGTCTCAAGATTCAAGACAGGAGTATTTTTGAAAGTGACAAAGTGCTTGTGCTCCCCCGGCATGCTGCTATAACCCAGTCCTGATGCGGGCAGCTGGGCCCTTCCTTTCCCTGACTACAGCAGCTGAAACCTAGGAGCTGGCAAGGCAGTGTATGGAGAAAATCATGGGCAGCAGCTTGGGTCTTCACGGCTAGTACACACACTGCCAAGGACTGGGTGCACTTGGAAATAGGCCACCTGGGGTGCTCTGCTCATTGTGGGGGATTCTGTCCTGCAGACACCCCAGACTCTAAGATCTCTGGTCTCAGTACACCAAAGCCCTGCACTGCCTCTACACCCTCCGTCTTCATCTCCCAGCTTTCCTCACACAGAACACTGAGGCAGTCCTGTGTCTGGAACAGACCATTTCATCTACTGCACATGGTCACCAGCACACAACACTGAGGCAGTCCTGTGTCTGGAACAGACCATTTCATCTACTGCACATGGTCACCAGCACACAACACTGAGGCAGTCCTGTGTCTGGAACAGACCATTTCATCTACTGCACATGGTCACCAGCACAGAACAGGACACAGAGAGGGCTGAGCCTGGGCAAGTTGAAATAAAAGCAGGCCAGTGAAAAGAAAGTTGGGGACCAATATAAAATGAAGTGTTTACTGTCTTTCTTCATGTATTTTCCCCACTGTAAGAACATGACAGTACATTTAACAAATAAGCAGGAACCAAGGACAGTAGCACAGGCTCAGACATCATTTTTAGAGGCCTCAGATTACTACAGCCTCCTTTTAAAAACAGAAAAAAATGCAGTCCTATTTATTAGGTAAAAATAAGCCTTGGGTATTTTAGTCCAGTATTACAAAATATGCTTGTTACCTAAGTTTAAAAAAAAATTTTTTTTAAAGTAGCCTAAGACAAAAAAATAGGAAGTTCTCCATTCTAACACACAAGTTCTACAACCGGGTTTCCAGAACCACATCAACTCTTCTTCGAGTCTCTTACCTTCTGAATGCCACCATAACATGTCCATGTGCAGGCTGACACGGAGGTTAGAACCTGATGCCGCAGCATGGCCGCGTTCTAGGGTCTGTACAGTAAAGTGACCAGTGCATCCCCAGGGAGCTGAGGAGGGACAGCAGCCTTCAGTCTCTCTCAACCCCAGCAGGCCAGAGGCTCAGGGGAGAACCATGTGGTCCTCACGAACCCTCTGAACACTAAACAAGACCACGAAGCAGTAACTGAGCACATCATGATCACTCGGGTAAAGAATCCATTTTAAAGAACCAATCATCTGTTACACCTCCAATTTTTACTTTCAAAGATACGTGAAGCCTCGTCTCCGCAAGGCAGTATTTCCCTTTGTACACAATGTGACTCAATTATACCTGCTATACCTACCAGACCTGGACCCGCTTCATTGCATAGGAAGATTGGTTTTTACTATGTTTACATTTTTTCCTTAAATTAATTTTTAAAAAAGCATAGTAAAGAGTCTGAGGACAAATTATTCAACTGTTTATCATACATAAGACCGCATGACTATAATACAAAGGGGGGTCTTTTTCATTTAACGTTACAATATACACAGCAAGTCCGGACTAGATCTTACAATCTGAACACAGGTATTTAACCTTTTCCATGCTGTTTATGTTTACAATGCACAGAAGTCCTGTAACCAAACTGTGTAGTAAAGCACACAAAACTGGACTGTAACAGAACACAGTATGCAGAAGCACTGGATTGCGTGGTTTTCTTTATGTAAATATCGGTTTAAAAACTGCTTTCTTTTTTGGTGCTTGCTAAAATGTGGCAACCAGCACGGGGGGAAATGACCTGAGCCTCCTGGTGTGGTGTCGGGGTCCCTACAGCAGCAGGTGCCACATCCCTCTGACCCTGCTGCACTCGAGGTGACGCCTTTATTCACGGAAACTCTCATCAACTACCAAGTTCAAAACAACCCACAGGCTTGACATTTAATTACAAAATAAATATGGATTTCCTGATTAACAACCAAAGTATTTGTGTTTATAAAAACGGGGCTCTCCAAGTTTCCATTCACATTCACAGAGTTTTAGGCCTTTCTTTTGTCATTGTTTACATATAAAAAACTGCTTTTGCTCAAAAAAAAAAAAAACCCAAAAAACCAAAAAAACAAAAAAACCCAAAAAACCAAAAATTGACCTAGTCAGCCACATGGAGTTGACCAATAAAAAGTAACATGGTGTTCTGCTGAGTTGCTTCCAACAGGGCTGTCGGTAGGCAGAGGTAGGTCACTGCTTCTCTCCTAGGCTTCTTGCGATCCTGGACAGGGAAATCACTACATCTCCACTCTCCCAATCCAACCGCTAAGAGTGTGACACCCTAGAATTGCTCACTTTAAATGGGAACCCAAATTTAGCCACTGCCAGACTGTGTTACATGAAGGCAGCAGACTCTCCAGTGAGGTACCTGTTAATGCCAGCCTGCTCACTGCAGGTCACACTCACAGCTCTGCCTTCCTCCTGTTCCTACTGTGGACCTGTTGGTTCAATCAAGGTCTCGAATTCAAGTTTACAAGTAAGTTAATCAGGATACAAGCATCAACTGCTGGCTCCATAGCTTCTGGATCCAGTGTCCCTTCCCCTTCAGAAGCCTGAACACATTTAGAATGTGACAGGTGATGTAATCTTGAATTAGATGTCAATCTATTCTGTCCAGTACACAGATTGCTGTAAATGTATTGGCTATGGATTCAACAACAGTTCCAGTTTTGTTTAAGCAATAGTACAGCCATAATTTTCAACTGACATTTAAAAATGGTCTAGTTACACCTTGTGTCAAAGTGCAGAACTGCTACATTATTGGTTACAGACATCTATGTGCTATAAAAACAGCTTTGGTACAATAAATTATCAAAAAAGAAAATAAATTTTTGTAAAATTCACAGCATAATTGTGAGGCAAAAAAGCAGTCACATAAAATTCTGCATTTTAAAATGTTCAGGATGAACAGAAGACATCTTTGTGCAGAAGAAATGGTGAAGACACCACGTGCCGAGAAAAAGCCAAAGAAAAGGTCAAAGCAGGAAGGACACAGCTGTAGCTACTTCTGCCAGAGCAAACCACTACGTCTGTGGCCTTCGACCAACAAGGGAGTCGCTTTATGACACACGCAAAGTGACCTTGCAATACCTTACAATTAGTGGGTCACGAGTCTATTTTAAAAGAAAGGCCTCTTGAATTACCCATTCTCTGTGTTTTCAGCATTAAGGACCGTCTGCAAACGCATGTCCACAAGTGATTGTATCTGAAATGGTAGGCTCTTCTAACTCCGAGTCCAAATCCATAAGGCCAAGGTTATCCCAAAGACCACCACTCAGACCTACCCAGGCCTGGCCACAGCAGGCCGGTGTTGGCTTTTCAGTGCCCCTGCAGAGGAGACCAGTCCTTCCGCTCCTATCTTCCCTCGGCCTCTCCAACGGAGGCCACAGGGTCCCACGGAACTGCTGCTTTGCTCCTCGGTAGGTTCAGACAGGAGAGTCCTGATCCCCGCCACTTAGCATGCTTAATGTGCCTTACAAACTTCACACCATCGTCCCTTCACACAGCTGAAGATGGTGTTTGTGTGAGCTGGAGGCCCCTCTCTTCCTTCCAGTACTGCATTTCCGTGCCCAAGTGTGTAGAGGACATAAAAACCCAAACTTCCCACCCCACCCCCAACCCCAAACAAAACAAAACATGGGAAAAGGGGGAAAAATTAAAATGAAAAAAACAAAACAACAACAGAAAAAAAAAAAAAAAACCAAAACACCCTTATGGGGCCCTTTATGCAAATTATGTGCAGTGCCTTTTTATTTTAAAATGAGTTGGCAAATGACCAAGACCAACATCTGAACATGAACTTTTGCTGGGTAGAAAGACAAACCCACTGTGGCGGGAGACGGCAGGTTAAGATGGGGCACAAAGAGGGCACCTCGGAGCTCCCGTGAAGACAGGTGGACATGGCTCTTAACAACTTCACTGTCCCTTTGCAATCTTTTCAAGTTAAAAAAAGTCAGCTCTGCCCTCTTGTAGCGGTTCAGTGTGTTAATCTCCTTCTGATTCAAGCAGCTTTGCACTTTGTTTTTGGGAAAAAAACACCACTTCTATAAAAACACACAAGAAACAAACTCAAGTTTCAATGTAGTCACGAGCTAGCTACAGGACTCTGTTGCACACAAACTCCTGTCATGGGAGACTCTTCTCTGTCAGCCCCTTGCCTCATGGTCAGGTGTCCTTCAGTCATGTAATGTGCAGGGCCTGTGTTGGCAGAGAATTGGTATGCTGGATGCCCAGCTATGCCAGTCTCTTGGCGGGGATTGGAGTAGACGGTCAAGTTAACGTCCATAGCTCCATTCTGTCCAAAGTCCAAGGCATTAGCAGCCACTGGGCGGTTCTGATAGGCCTGATTGCCTTGATTACCAGTAGAGGAGGAAGATGTCGAGGAAGAAGTCGTTGAGGAAGACAGGGATGTCATGGAGTGGTGACTGTGGCCAACCTCCATAGAATCCTGGGTAGAGGAGCTATTTGTTGGAGAATTGTAGACCCTTGGCCTGGTCCGGTTACCCAAGGCTTGCTGTCCATGGTGGTGGTGGTGGTGATGGTGGTGGTGGTGGTGATGGGAACTGTTTCCATGGTGATGGTGCAGTGCATTCTGCTGAGGGGCTACATGAAAGGTGGTTTCTTGAACAGGACGAGTTTCAACAGTGACTTGTGTAGGAGCTTCAGTGCCTGACCAGCCCAGGGGAGCCGGGAACTGCTGACGCACCTGTGAGGGACAAGTGATGAATGGGTTATTCAGCACCGCTTCCTGGCTCAACCTACACCTACCTGAGCACTGGCATTAAAGCAGGTGAGCTGGGGACGGGGGTGTGGAAACTTCAATACGCTAGATAGTTCTACAGCACAAAGTTCTATGTAAGCTCCAGAGCAAACAATGTTTTACCATCAGAGCAGCCAGGTTTAGAAGTTCCAGTCACGTCCAGGCCCCTGTCTCACTGTCTGTGTGTGCCAGATTAGGAAGCGTTCTCTAAGAACCCGGCAGTACTCTCGGCAGGTCCAGGAGAACCCCGACTTCCCCTTGAAGCCCTCCTCCTTGCAGCTTTCTTGATACAACCAAAGGATTCATAGTCCCCCAGATGCTTGACAATTCCTGCCTCTAACCTCAGCAGCAAGGACCAACGAGATATCTCACACTAGACCCCAAATCTGGCCACCTTTCTTGCTGCTACCACCCCTATCACTCAGCCTAGACTAATGCAAGGGCCTCTTTATAAAATCAAAAAATTTAAAAATTAAAAAAAATCACGCCCCTGCTTCCTTCCATACTTGCCCTTCTCAACCCATTCAGAGTAGCAGGTCTATCCTTTCAAAACACAAATCAACTCATTCCCTGTTTATAACCCGTTAGTGATTTCCCACGACCCGTTTCTCCAACCTTTCTTCAAGTACTTGGCTTCCCATCACCCCAGATCTTCGCCCACCCCTTGACCTGGACACATGCTTCAGGGCATCTGCGCTCACAGCCTCCTCCATCCAGAATGCTTTCGTTTCTCATCTCCACTCCAATCTTTCTCTCAATCATGTCAGTTCTAGAGTCCCTGGATGTTCTGGCTCATGCTGCCCTAGCCCTCTGTGCACATGACTGTCCTAGACTTCCCTAGCCTCCTCACCTGGGCACGGCCATCAGCAGGACTCTGGTGTCACTGCTAGCTTGTGTGGGTGCAGCCAGGTCTGTGTGCTGAACGCCACACTGTGGGCAGCTAAGCCGAGGGCGTGTGGAATCACAAACTCACACCAGTGCTCTGCCACACTACTTCAGTTACTTCACTGTTATATCCAAGGAGGAACTCGTGAGTTCTCTTGGCCGCTTTACCTGGGTAGTGTGTGTTTAGTCTACTTTAGTCAATATGCCTCCATCTAACCAAAGTCCTTCTCAGTCACGTGAGTCTTGACTGACTGAGCTGGGGTCTAACCCAGAACTTTACCAACACCATGCAGGTAATACCTCTGAGGTACCCCCCCAAACTTCTTTTTCATGTAAATATTACTTATTTTTGTGTTTGGTTGTGTTTACTTGTGTTACTGTAAGCTCTGAAAAGGCAAAGGCTGTCTCTTACACCAGTTTAGCACAAACTGTTAAGTATTTATTCAATAAAAATTTTATGAAAATGAAACCCTTGAAAATCCAGTAGGGGAAAACAAAATTGGCAGACAATCTCACAAACGAAAATGCAGGTTCAACATCCTTAATTTGGTATGAAATGCTTTAAAACACAGATAAATTAGAGTTTCACTCTTAAATTAGAGTTTCAGATTAGGGACACTCAGCCTGTAAAAGATGAACTACTACTACACCCAAATCTCAAAGAACTGAAACTGAAGCACTTATAGTTCTAACCCTTCAGATAAGGACCACTTGACATATCACACCAACTCTGCACTGGAAGGTCCGGGTTACCCGTGGGACAGGTGGGCCACTCTGACACACACCTATAATCTTAGCAGAGAGAAGAAACCGACACTGGCAGAACAGAAAGAGCCAAGCAGAGACCGCAGCAGGATGCTCTCTGACAGAGTCTTGGGCTGGACTCATTATCAAATGGTTAATTATAAATCTTAAACCAGGCAGTGGAGTTGGCTCACACCTTTAATCCAAGCACTCGGGAGGCAGAGGCAGGAGGATCTCTGAATTCGAGGCCAGCTTGGTCTACAGTGTGAGTTCCAGGACATCAGGGCCACACAGAGGGGGGGAAAAAAAACCCTTAAATTTTAAAGTGAGAGTCACTAGCACAGCACTGTAGTTGCCCAAAAGGCAATCTAATGATAGGCTGTCTCCATGACGAATGGACCGGTCACGTGTATAGTACAGATAAAGCTGGACATAGGACAGGGCAGGGTGGGATGAGATCACGTCTTGTCACTCAGAAGCATACACAATTTTATAACAATAAAACTATTACTGTGGGTTTTCTGTTTAACACTTTGGGGCCACAAAGAGCGGTTCCCACTGAAGTCCAAGTGCAGAAGGACACTAAGTCACCCTTCCTCACTCTTGTCGTCCTTTCTTTGGTGTGTGGGCCTGTGTGCGGCTGGAGACTCAGTTAGCCAGGGCACCGTGTGCTCCAGCAAATGCTCCTCCATAAACTGCACTCAAAGTTGGTAATGACTTTCAATTCTCAACTTAGGTTTGCAGAGCTGTAAAATCATGCAGAACATAATCTGGTAATCATGACCAAAAGTACATGTTGCCTTACCGTGACTCGGCAATTTTACTTCCAATTGTTTTCAGGTATTGTTATAAACAATTGTTATAACAGACAAGAACCATATAAAGATTTTTTTTTTCTTTGTATAACACCTCTGGCTGTCCTGGAACTCACTTTGTAGAACAAGCTGGCCTTGAACACAGAGATCCATCTCCCTCTGCCTCCTGAGTGGTGGGATTAAAGGTGGGCAACCCCCCCTACTCCATTCACCCTTACCCCCTATCCTCACAACCCCTGCACATATAAAGATTTATTATGCCATCATAAAGAGTAAAAATAATTGGAAGTAAGCAAAAATGCCCATTAATAAGCTATGAATGAAATTACTTATGGAATATTCAATTAATGTAATACTGTAAAACAATATAAAATAAAAGCTTTCTTTATTTTAATATGGGAAGAATATCAAATCTGTGCCAAATGTAGAAAAACCCAGATGTAAAAGTGTGTACGGTATGACACTGTTTATGTACAGGCTGGAGTGTATAACATACGTAGAGTAGGTGTTTGGATGTGTACAGAATGCTGTGTATGCATATAATATACTACCTGGCTAATAGATATTCTGATAACATGTAGTTAGATTTATTTTCATGTGAAGAATATCTTTGCAAAGACATAAAAACTACTAATGTTGGTCTGTACTAAACCAGCGGACATGAAAACGAGGACTTCTACAACCCTGTGTGCACTGTGCTTCTTTTTACTGCGCCACTGTATCAACTGTTCAAAAACTGGCCGGCAGAGACAGCTCAGCACATCAGGGCACTTGCCACTCAGCTGATTTGAGAGTTTAATTGCCCAGGATCCACACAGTGGACAGAGAGATGACTCCCGAAGTTGTCCTCTGACCTCCACATTCATGATATGGTTTGCAAGCACCCACATACATACACACACAAAATAAACAAACAACTGAAAATTAATTCAAGAAAAAAAGATAATAGAGTGGGCACAGTAAAGCATGTCTGTAACTCCAACTACTTGGAGGCAGGAGGATGATGGTCATAATTTGGAAGACCAGCTTGGAGTGTCCAATAGCCACCTAAAATAAAGAAGTAAATCAATAACTGATACGAAACCAAACTGTGACTTCGGTTAAGACAGACGGGAACTTTCGGTGTGTGTTTACAGTACAATATAGATGGGAGGAGATGAGCAAAGGATCGTCCAAAACAGTTTAGGGTAGCTTTTGCAAATCGGCGACAGTTAAGAACTAAGTGCCAAGTGTCGTCACTAAGCCAAAGCAGGAAGAGCGGCCCCGCTGAGCACACAGACAGAATGAAAAAAGCTTGGAAATCAAGTGCTGCACGGCACATCCCATGAAGTGAAAGATCCCAGTTTGAGCATTCTGAGTGCGGAGGATAAAGACAGACCTGGGTAGGGCAGAGTGCAAAGACGCACTGCTGACACAGTGGGATCTACATGTTCGTTTCAGGTGTATAAACGGGGAACACACTAGACTGGAGTAGGAGAGTTTACCTGTGTGCACAGAGGTGCCTGGCTGGGGCTGACAGGGAAGGGCGGTTGGGTGTCCTTCCCAGGAAGACAGGGCACAGAGGGCTCCCAAAGGGGAGGGGCAAACATTATATGCTACAGTTCAGAATTCACACTTTACTAATCCAAAGACTAACTCCCTGGCCCTGGACAAGAAAACATGTGAATTTAGGGCCATTTTTACAACCAAGAGACAGTAATAAAAGAGTCAGATTGAAGCTAAAAATGGTATCAGTTCCTATGGTACAGCTGCACTGTCTTGCTCAGATTTTCAAAACGATATTTGCAGTAAGTCAAGCCAAGCCCACAGGGCCTTGGGAGTTAACTCCAGTCAGGAGGGAGTGCTTTAAAAAATGGTGACTGCAGTGACTGATGACAAGGTGTGAGACCATGCAGGAAGCATGCAGCAAGGTAGGAAGGGACAGGACACATGTCATCTTCAAAGCATGGTGGACAGGGAACATCCAAAAGTGAAGATGGCTAAGGGATGGACAGAGGAACCGGGAAACAAGGACACCAGAGGAAACTCATTGAGGTGGAGAAGTCAGCACTGACCAATACTGTCCAGCAATAACACAAGGCAGCACTGGAGTGTCCTCTGCTGGAACTGGGGCCAGGAAGCTAAGTGCGGGGAGTGAAGGGCTGCCGAAGACGAGGGGACCCCAGAGGGAGGCCTGGCAAAGGACAAGGACCTGAGGAGGACCTGCTTTACACTAGAAAGAAGGCTGACTCGGTGCTGCTCACAAGGAGCCAGACCCCAGGAAGGAAGGCGCCTGGCCTTCCACAGAAGCCAATGACAAGAGGTGAGCCCTGTCAGTGTGTGCATAGGCTACAGGCCCAGCGTGGAGAGAGGCCGTCTGCAGACTCTACCCAAAGCAGGGGAGTCAGGGAGAGAGGCCTGCAGCACTTTACAGGAGAGAAGGGAGACAGAACTCTGAGGAGTGTATAATTACCTAACAGGGTTTGGTGAATACAAACAGTGGGGACAAGACTGTGACAGTCTCTCCAGCAGCAGCGAGCAGCCCAGTCACAAGAAAGGGACCATCAATCTGGCACAGATTTTACTGACACCGCCTCTCACTCTAAACACAAAACCGTAGCCAACACTATGAAGACACGTTATCTCATAAAGTCACGTGCTCCCGTGTGAACAGGAGACACCTCGCACAGGCTCGTGTGTGTGAACACTGGTTCCCAGCTGGCAGCAAGTGGCAGAGGCGACGCTCTTGCTGGAGGAGGCTGAGTGATGGGGCAGGTCTTGAGCTCTACAGCCCAGCCCCAGGTCTCATTTCTAGAATGCAGAGAGAGGCACTGTGTGTGACCAGGGAGCCTCCTGCTACCCTGGCTTCCTGACAGAAGGAATTCTTTCCTTTTGGACTGGGAAGCAAAACCCAGCCCCTCTGCCCTCCTCTTCCTGCTGCTCTGTCTGGGCATCTGACCACAGAGGTGCAAAGGAACTAAAATGGTATCGCAACTTCTTACCACCTGCTTCACATTAATTTTAAAATTACTTTAAAAAATTACTTTAATAGTAAATCTACTACAATCAGTAAGTTTAAAAAGCAAGACAAAAACTTCCAAGGTTAAAAATCAAGTACAGGCTGATTCAGAAACCAGGTCTGGAAGTGGAGGTCCCAAGAGGCAACGACAGAGACCCAGACTGCAGTTTGGGGAGACGGACTGCATCTATGGAGTCTCAGCACCTCTAGTCAAAAGCTTTACTTCTTTAATAGCGAGGACAGGACCCGCCTTTAGAAAAACGGACACAGACACAGTCATCCTAACAGCCCTCGGCAGCTCCCACAGCCCCCACTAGTGGGGCCATGACATGAGCCCTGGGAGAGCTCACCTGGGGACTGTGTGTCTCACAGTCCATGGCCTGGACAGCAGCTGTGAAGTGTCCACCGCTGTGCCGATGCTGGTGCGTTGGGTCTGACCTGGCTCTCCCACTGTTGCTCGTTCCCGAGGATCCACCTTGAGTATCAGGACATGGAGTAACTTGTGAGTTTAAAGTTACTTCTGCTCAAGGGAGTACTCAACACTCTATCATCCCCACTCTAGTGCGAGGTTGGGAAGACACTCGTGAGTGAGAGCGTTTGCTCAGCAAGCACTGGACCTGCGTCTGTATCCCCAGCACCCACGTGAAAAGCCGGGCTGCCTCTCACCCCAGGACTTCAGAAGAAGGCAGGTCTGGGGCATGAGGACTCCTGTCTTCAGGACTAAGGCAGACAGTGAAGGAAGACAGGCAGTGTCCTGTCTCCACGTGTGACCTTAGGTGTGTGCACACTCAGATAAATGCACCACACGGCACATAGAAAGACACACAAACTTTCAAGCTATAGTATTAACTTTAAACAGATCATGTCACTGAGCCTCAGAAGACATCTTCCCACATCAGCCACTAATGTACCCAAGTTCGCCCCAGCCAAGGAAAAGTCAAGGATGTGGAAAACAACTCCGTTTAAAGGCACTTACAATCTTGGCTAACAAGCAGCTTTGTTTCCAACGGTCAGGCTGACAATTGTCACATGCATAATTAAGGGTTGAATTTGCTACTAACTATACAGAAGGGAGGTGTTTACAGGTGATCAAACTTAGAGCCACACACATGCAAAGAACAGACTGAAGTAAAATAATCCCTTGCTACCCATTTATAAAACTTTAAAAATCCGTCTATCAATACTCTAAAAGACCCCACTAGTTAGCACACAGAAAGCACGGGCAAGCCCCTCCCCTCCCCTCCCCTCCCCGCCCTGCCCCGCCCCGCCCCGAGATGGCAGACCTGAGCTGGACGACGTGCTGGAGGTGGTGCCTGAAGACTGGGACTGCTCCATGGCAGGGCTGGTGGACACACTGTTACTTGTGTTTGTACCTTCGTCAGCTGTCTTCTTGAAAAAACTGTGCTGCAGGGCATAATACGGTTGAATCCGAGTTTTGGGGTCATAATCAAGCATCCTTAAAATGAGGTCTTTGAACTTCAAGTAGTCAGCTACTGTATGACCTGATTCCCCAGCTCGCCGTCCGCCAGGCCCTCCTGTCTCTACTCCAAGAATATTATGAAGTTTCCGGGTTCCTGGTGGTTTGTACTCCTGTTAGAGAAAACAAAAACTGTCTCTAAGTTTGGTGGGAGATGGGCCATCCACGTGAGTCACTCCAAGTGTCCGAGGCACTTACATGTACAAGGCTTTGTGAGCAAGGGCATCAGCTGAGAGAGCTAGATGCCCCCACACGCTTCTGCACACACCACTTGAACACGTGTGCTTACAGAAATCCAAAGCTACGACTATGAGGAGCAGGATTCTTACTTCCCAGAACCGTGGACTTGCAGACCGACACAGGAAAGCACAGGCACACGAGGACTGCAGGGGTCTGCACAAGTGTGGGCTCTGACTGTTCTACTCTGCACCTCTCCCTGGACAGTCCTGCCTGGCCCGTGCCTGAGAACATGCTGTGCTGCCTCCCTCATGGTGGCCCATCCAAGCTGTGCACGCCACTCCGAGTGAAGAACCCTGTCTCCAGCAGCCCGCTCGGCTACAGAGCAAGCGACTACTCTTCTTATACACCACGGTCCCCGCGTGTTTAAGTACACAGTGGGGGTTCCTGACACGTATGCAGTAAAAGCCGGCACCTCGCTACAGACACTAAGGCCACAGCAGCATCACTGGACCTTCAGTAGTGTAGCGATCTACAGGTGGTTGTTTAAAGTCAAGAAGCAGGCAAACCACAAATGTGCATGCTCAGCAAGTGTTTTCCTTACTGACCTCACCCCCAGCCCCAAACAGCCACTGCCAGGTTAAAAGAGCCCTCTAATGGGAAGAGGGCCGCCATGCAGACGTGAGCAAGGACAGTTCAGCCTAGTTCTGACCACACACTGACAGCCACATGTGGGCAGTCTGAAGAAGGTGGAAAAGGTCAGGCTGCTGGTGGGCGGCAATGTGTACAGATCTCTAGAGATCCCTTCAGTTGTGAACAAATGATGCTGGACAGAGCCTCCTCACACGTAAGTAAACCTGAGTCAAAAACTCCCCATCCAGATTCAGCTGGTGCCAGCCCCATCCTACTGGCCTGAAAATGCATGAGACATGTCTGCTTCTCATGCAAAACGACACTTAACATCTCAACTATTCTCAAATACAGAGAGATTGACATACTTTTTAAAAAATTACAGAAACAAACAATAGAGTCCATAATTTAGTGGGGGAAACGGGTTATCAATCAATCCATACTAATAAATGACCCAAGCAATGAAATTGGCAGGTAGGTATTTTAAACTAATAAATGTAAGGTATATAGAGGAAAACTATTGATAAAAAATGAAGACAAATACAAATTTTTAAACTCAAATACTAAGAACTTGCTTAGCATTGGGTGTTGTGTGCACATGTGTAGAGGCCAGTGGACAAGCTCAAGTGTCATTTTCCTCTTTTTCTTTGAAGCAGTGTCTCTCACCGGCCTGGAACTCACCAAGGAGGTCAGGATGGCTGGCCAGGAAGCCCCAGGGTTCTCCTCATCTCTGCCTCCCCAGCACTGGGCTGACAAATGTACCATCATGTCTGTTTTTTTTGTTTTAGGTGATTCTGGGAACTGAACTCGGGTCTTTGTGCTTGCAAGGGAAACACATTACTGACCCCTATCTCTCTAGCCTGCTTAACAGTTTAACAGCAGACTAGATTCAGAGTGCTGAGGAGCCAGGGTTAAGAACATTAATGGTGACCAAAAACACAGAACAAAGGTATGATCTAAACTCGAAGCACAAAACAAGGTAGGCACTGCTGCAGTCCACACTGCAGAAGCTCCGCACCGGCCTGTGCTCCCCAGCAAGCCAACCCACCCACCCACTACAGAAGAGAAAGGATCTCCGGGTAACACGAAGCTGACACCCATGTAACTGGAGGACTAGAAGAAAGACGAGCAAAGTAAGTATCTGATAACATCTGAGCACCTACAAGAGATCAGTCCACAAATCCAAGAATGCCAAAACACTCTAAGGAGAATACATACAAAAATATGTAAGTGCGTAATAATCAAATACAAAGATGATGTGTTTTAATCACCCTGCAGGAAAAGGAAAGCAGACCACAAATACACAGTGCTAAGAGCAAACAGAGACAATGCGATTGGAAGGGGCCGGACCATCTTTCTGAAGGAATGGGGCATGCTAATCTAGAATTCCAGACCCATGTCCCTGCAGGCAGTGAGCTGCCACCACCAGAAAGACTGCATCCTCTCAGACAAAGGCCTGAAGGAAAGCCTTCCTCCCCACGGTGCTTCCTGCCAGGTATTTATCAGAGGTGAGAAGAGCAACGAATAAACTACTGGAGGTCAGAACGCCCTCTGCTACTGACAGCAGCGCACACACACACACACCTCCAGACGACTACAACAAAGTTTAATTTTTATCAAATACACAAGAAAGAATCACCAAGACAGATCACATACTAGGCTATAAAAATCAGACTATAAATTTTAAATGAGTGAAATCACATTTTGAGACCACAGTACTATTTAGCTAGAGATAAGTTAAGATGTCTAGAAAATTCTCAAATAATTTGAAATTGCGTAACAAGATAATTGTGAATTAAAGAAGTCACAAGCTACGTCAGGACACTTCAGAATACTCTGACGAGATCAGCAAGTTTAACTCAGTGTTACACCAGAGGCCATGGATGCCAGGACCAAGTGGGCTTCATCACAGGTTAGGGTAAATACTCCAAAGACAATTAACAAATTCACTCTGTAACAGGAGTAGGGGGGGTCACATGGTCATCTCTGTAGGTGCAGACAGGGCAGTTTCTAGCAGGACCTGACATTCATATACAAGCCCAAAGTTTGCAGACTTGACACGAAAAGACAGACCTAGAATGCAGACTAATGCCAAGACAGCAGCCCAGCCTGGAAGGCTTGCACTGCCTGTAGTTAGGAGTCTTTAAGGAAACAGCAATAACACTGTGCTGTTAGTATACACTAGGACAGGGTGATGGAGAACAGCCCAAATTTGCAAATATAAAAGGTGAATTGGCTTTGTAAAAAAAAAAAAAAGGCACCAAATCAGATGACAAAAGGCAATGTCAGCCAATGATGTTCAACACCGCCCCTTCACATGACTCCATGTCACGTGATCAATGTCAGCCAATAATGTTCAACACCGCCCCTTCACATGACTCCATATCACGTGATCAATGTCAGCCAATGATGGTCAACACCGCCCCCTTCACATGACTCCTTGCTCAAAAATGAATTCAAAGTGAACCAAAACAAAGTTAGGGGACAATCCAAAGAATCTTTAGGAGAAAACATCTGTAAAGTATATTTTTACCAACTCGGGAATTTTAGAAAAAAAAAGTTCTATAGATTTGAATAGCACCATCTATTATTAATGATATTTTACTCACAGACATTTCTGTGGCATCCAAAAAAACCATGCTTAGAAAAGGAACAAGCAAGCCACGGCCCAGGAAGAGGTACTGAGAGGTAATGAAGGCCTCACACCCAGCATAAGTAAGGCACTTATTAAAGAATAAGAAAAAACTGAAAGGTCTATTAAATATTTTCTAAAAATGATAAACACACACACACACACACACCCCAGCAGCACAAACACTGAGCACAACAATTAATAAATGGGACCTCTTGAAACTGAGAGGCTTTTATAGGGCAAAAGACACAGTCAATAAGACCAAAAGACAGCCAACAGAATGGAAAAAGATCTTCACCAACCCCACATCTGACAGAGGATTGATCTCCACAGTATATAAAGAACTCAAGAAACTAGACATCAAAATACTAAACAATCCAATTAAAAAATGGGCTAAAGAGCTAAACAGAGAATTCACAAAATAAGAATCACAAATGGCTGAAAGACATTTAAAGAAATGCTCAACATCCCTAATCAGAGAAATGCAAATCAAAACGACTCTGAGATACCACCTTACACCGTCAGAATGGCTATGATCAAAAACACTAATGACAGTCAATGTTAGAGAGGATGTGGAGCAAAGGGAACACTCCTCCACTGTTGGTGGGAATGTAAACTTGTACAACCACTGTGGGAATCAGTATGGCGGTTTCTCAGAAAATTGGGAATTGATCTACCTCAAGACCCAGCCATACCACTTGGGCATATACCCAAGGAATGCTCAATCATACCATAAAGATACATGTTCAACTATGTTCATAGCATCACTATTTGTAATAGCCAGAACCTGGAAACAACCTAGATGCCTGTCAACTGAAGAATGGATTAAGAAAATGTGGTACATATACACAATGTATTACTACTCAGCAGAGAAAAACAATGACATCATGAGGTTTGCAGGCAAATGGATGGAACTAGAAAATACCATCCTGAGTGAGGTAACCAATACCCAGAAAGACAAACATAGTATGTACTCACTCATAAGAGGATACTAGATATAAAGTAAAGAAAAATCAGACTGCAACCCACAGAACCAGGGAGGCTACACAGCAGGGGGGACCCTAGGATGACTGTGGCTTATACTAAGTTGGGGTTTTACTCAATTACTGGGCAAGCCTCAATGAAACATTTCACTATTAGGATAGGAATTTATACTGTATCAAGCTTATAATAGAAAAATAAATAAATAAATAGAAATGAGGGGGGGAAAAAGAAAAGAAAAACCTGAAAGAAGGTCTATTAAATATTTTCTAAAGACGATAAACACACACAGGCCCTACGCCCTGGCAGTTCTATTCTCAGACAATGCCACAATAAAAAAAAGACATGTGGTGTTCTCACTAGCATTAATCAATTAGTCCCTAATTAGATATAAACAGAAAGTTTACTGACAGATAATACATTACAGTATAGTCAATAAAATACCATGAAGCAATAAAATGAATCAAGTCCTGAGATACACAATATGAATTCCCTCAAAATATTGTTTTATTAAGTGTGATACTTAATCTTCATTGTCAACTAAACAAGGCTTAGCAATCCCCATGGAAACCAATCTCTGGGTGCACCTGTGAGAGGTCTCCGCACTAGGCTAGTTGAGATGGAGGTGGAGGAAGTGTCAGGAGCCGGTCCCACAGGTCCCGAGTCCCAGAAGGAATGGGAAGGGAGAAGGGGGTGAGCAGCAGCACCCACCCCTCTGCTTCCTGACTGCAAGCGCAGGGTGACAGCCACCTCCTGACCTCTGTCACAGTGGCTGCACCCACCGGCTACAGAAGAACCCACCCCTTTCTCCCGTAAGTCCTTCTGTCAGGTGTTCCGTCACAGGAGAAGGTGCACATGCCAGGTGACAACAGCAGAGACTGTCACCTTTATGAAGTGCACCCACTGATCACATCCACCTGCGGCAGGAATCAGGAGGACAGAGAGTCAGAACAGAAGGCAGGGCTGGGTGAAAATATTCCGTCTTGTGTTAGGTGGTGAATGCAAATTGAACACTTAAAATATGCACATATTACTTCAAATAAATTATGCAATAATTTCAATAAAATAGCAAGATTTGCAGTCTTACGTTTTTGTCCACTACAGAAGAAAAATACTTTTAAATGTGGATTTTCGGTGGTATGAATGAGAATGTTCCCCATAGGCTCATGGGTTTGTCAATTGGTGGAGGTTTCTGTGCAGATTTTGGATGTGTGGCTTTGCTGGACAAAGTATGTTATTAGGGTAGGAATTCCAGGTTAAAGCCACACACCATTCCCAGTGTGCTCTCTCTGCTTCCTGACTGTGGTTGAAGAATGTCCTCTCAGCTCCAGCTCCAGCCACCATGTCTGCCTCCTGCTGCATGCTGTTCTAGTATCCGGACAAGAACCCTCTGGAACCTTAAGCCCAAATGAACTTTTCCTTCTCTAAGCTGCCTTGGCCATGGTGTTTTATGACAGCAATAACAAAGTAACTGATAGAGATTTCATTTAAACCCTGAATATGGGCTTCTGAAATATGAAAGTTAACAACTACACAGGCAGCCAAGGACGATAGTATCTGCATTTTTACCATCTCTCTCCCACAGTATGATCAGCTGACTGATTTATTGTTGCTGAAAATTTAGTTTTGCTAAAAGAGAAATAAGACAATCACTAAGCTTGACTATGGGAAATCTCATTGAATTTATGGTTAATTAATGGGTATTAAGTATATGTTAAGATTTAATTAAAAAAGAAATAAGATCTATTAATTTCTGAAATGGTCCTATTAATCAATAAACAATAATAATTATAGCTCAATTTGGGAGAAATGACAGCTGACAAACCAGTTCTTTAATTTTAAAAAGACAGAGGTTTGGGAAACTGAATGGAAGAAAGTTTTATTTAAGGGGGAGGGGAAGAAGTTTAAATTAAAAATGGCAACAGACTGTACCGCAGAGCAAACATAAAGGAGTCTAGCATCCTCAATGTCAATTCCAACAGGCAGAGTCTACCTGGAACACTAGAGAAACCCGAAGACTTTCCATAGGAAATGGGCCGTGACTGATCCACCTAGGACACACACAAAGAGACTCCAGGAGTCAAGAAGCTGCCACTAACCCTGAAGCCAGTGTGCTTCACGTCAAGACTGAGTCTATGAGTTTCACCCATGCACACAGGAGTGAGGCCACAGGGATCGTTTAGAACTCGAGACTGATGGCTGACAATCAGAGGGAGGCAGGATACAAAAAGTTGCAAACCAGGTATTACCAGACAGAAATAAATCTACATATAAATCTCTGAGCACTGTAAAACTCATCTGATAACTAGACTAGAAGGTGTCAGGCAAATTACAGAGACATTTGGGCTGGGGATGTAGGTCAGGGGCTGGTGCTTGCCTGACACCTCAGCTACACAGCAAGTTCAAACCTGCCTGGGCTACATAAGACAGACAAAGCACCAGGGTTGAAGACATTGGCTTGGTGGTTAAGAGCACTTGCTGCCCCCCACCAACCTCTGCAGGTAAACACACACACACACACACACACACACACACACACACACACACACGGACAGAGACACACACACGGACAGAGACACACGAATAAAAATAAATCTTTAGAAACAAGAATCATTACACACTAAAGGGTTCTACAACTAAGTAACTGTGAATTAAAACAGCACCCTCAGCTCCCTAAAGATGACACCTGGTGGCTGCATCACTAAAATACAGGATAAAGGAACCAAAGAACAGAAAAGTTCTTAAATATGGAGAATGCAGACTACAACCATAAGATAACATGTGTGTGCCAACTTCAATTGGTCTGCACATTCTCTTCATTTGATAAACTAGACTAGAAGGTGTCTGGCAAATCACAGAGACATAAAATCAAGATGCAAATTTGGTACCCTTTACTCTAATAAAGGGACAGTCTTCAGATATAGCCCTGCATCAGAAGACACAAACATTCTGCTATCTCAGTCACTGAGCCGGGGACCTGAAATCTGCCACAACACTTGACTGTCAGTTCTTATCCTTAAAAATATCACCAACTGCCTAAGCTTAAAAAACATCTTTTCCACTTAGAAAAAGTTAATGGACTGCACTTATGACTTCTGTTCACAGCTACAGCTACAAGCTGTGAAACTTAGTGATTCAGTATTGAAAAGAAGCCTTCTAGCTTTGTCAGCTGTCTCCAAATACAGGCAGACAGTAGTTTGCTTGTTTCCAACGAAGCCCAAACAACCCTGACCATTAAACAAACACAATTCAGATTAACTATACTCAACTTGTGAACAAATACCACCTTCTAATTGTTAACTATAATACTATTGTCAAGCAAATTCAAGGAACTCTATGTTGGCAGCTCTGGGGAGGAAAAAAAAACAGAGACAGAAAAAAAGGGCAGGGAGAGAGAAAGGAAGCCCCCCAGAACAAGT
This sequence comes from Peromyscus maniculatus bairdii, assembly GCF_049852395.1. NCBI lineage: Eukaryota > Metazoa > Chordata > Mammalia > Rodentia > Cricetidae > Peromyscus > Peromyscus maniculatus. Next base: position 84,372,399 of record NC_134863.1, on the reverse strand, counting down.
GTCCCCTATTTTACCCGTTTTCCATCTTTGGTCTTCTTTAAGTTCCAGGTGCCATCGGGCAACTTCTCAAAGAACTTCCTTGCTTTGGGTGCTTGGTCAAGGATGTGAGCAGGTGGGATGCCCAAGACTTCCACTATTTTATTCATCTGATCCACCTGTGTTCAAGACAAACCAAACCTGTCATTTCAGCTGTACATTCCTTCACTTCTGCTCGTCAGTTCTTTCCTAGATGAGCTGCATATATCCTCTGTGCAAGGTTCTGTTCTGGACACTGAGGATACAGTACAGCCAATAGACAGAATACATTTTTGCCCTCATGGGGCCACACACTCAACAGAAGGGAAGGCAGATAATCAACAAGGAAGAAAACAAATCTGCAGTGTGCCTTGGGACTTCAGATTCAATGGAAAACATGTAAGACAGAATGGGAAGAAATTCTAAGTGTCAGTTTTTAAAGTTTTAAATAACCAATAAAATGTCACACTAACTTATAGACACTAATTAAAATTACTGTTTAAATGAAAACTATTCACTCACACAATTGTGTTTCTATCATAAAGCTAGAAACTATGCTTAGATGCAGCACAGAAAAGTAGAGAGAGAAGAATCCTGTTTTGGAAGAGGCCAACTAGAAACATAGTCAAGCCTCAGAATCCTTAAGGAACTGATTCTGGGCAGGAATAGCCCAGCCCCAACCCTACGGACGCCGAAATCCATAAGTACTCAAATCTGTTGTATAAAAAAAATCTCTGCATGTAATTTGTGTATGCCCTCCTATACTTTAAATCTTCTCTAGAATACTTGTAATTACAAACACTAGAGAAAGTCGTTACACTGCACTGTTCAGGGAAGGGCCAGCACCTGCTCACCACAGGTGGCATTCCTGCTATGCTAGACTTGGTTTACCAGGAACAGCTACACTGGTAGATTCAATTAACCTAAAGACCGTATTTCAACATTAAGACAAAAGTAATCTCAGGTATAATAAAACTCAAATTCAGACATTTGTAGTCTACCGTCTCATAGACAAATCCTAGAAATGAAGACATGCCTGGAATAGTTTTCAAGCAAGTTTTTTCCTAAACATTTTTGGTTGAACTGAAAGCTGCAGAACCAGAGGCAGCAGAAAGACCATAAAACCTGAGTCTGAATAGAGAAACAAAGAAGGCAGGCGGGGAGAAGGACCAGGCCGACTGGGGGGCATCACAAAGGCCCCACTGGGAAGCTGACCCGAGAGAGAGCCCAGTCTCCAGTGCCGTGTGGGAACCAGCAGGAAGAAGTGTAAGGGCTGGGCAGGGCTGGTGGTGTTTTCAAGGGACCACAGAAAGACAGTGTGCTGTGTCTGAGGAAAGGGGGCAAGAGAAAACGAGTCACCGCACACACAGAAGGGAGATGTCAAACACAAAGAATTTTTGATTTTGACAATGAGAAAAGAGGGAAGCCAGTAAACTCCCAGGTGATCCTAATAATGTTTAATCCCAAGAAAGTTGGGAATAATAGGATAAAATTACTTAAATTCAAATAAAAACAAATATTATGGAAGTTGCTTCCAACCAGCTCATGAATGAAGTTAAAATTAAATGTGAAAAAGAGGGTGGAAACTGGGTATGGTGTATATCCCTTTAGGCTGTTATATGAGAGGCTGAGCTAGAGGAATACTTGAGTCCCAGAGTTTAGGACCAGCCTTAGGTAACATGACAAGATCTCAATTCAACCAAAAATAAGAGCACCAACAAAAGTGAAGTATGGTGGTATTTTATTTTACTGAAATGTGATTTCATTTGTATGTTAATAAATAAAGTTGCCCGGGGGTCAGAGCTATTAGCAAGCCATAGCGAAAGCTGGGCAGTGGTAGTGCATGCCTTTAATCCCAGCACTTGGGAGGCAGAGCTAGGTAGATCTCTGTGTGTTCAAGGATACAGCCAGCATGGAGACACACGACTTCAATCTCAATACCAACCAAAGAAGACCTGGAGGTCTGTACAGACAGGCAGTGATGAGGCAGTCATGTGGTTGGGTTTACAACCAATGAGAAGGCAGAACAGAAAGACTATATAAAGACAGACATACAGGAAGTAGGTCTCTTTTGGAGAAGTAGGACCACTGCTAGAAGAAGGGTAAGGTTTTTAGCTCTTAGCTCTGACCTCTTGGCTTTCTTCTTTGCATTGGTTCTGTGTTTCTTATTTAATAAGACGGTTGGTTACTTCTACAGTGAAGTTATTTGGCCTTTCTTTTTTCATTTATAAATGAAAGTTTAGATTATGATCCTAAATAATTAACTTTTCTACAAAAACACAAACAGGGTTCTACAAATAAGTAATCAAAACCAAACCTCAGGTGCTCTGCGGGCGAGGTCGCTGTTTCTTACTCCACATCTATCAGAACACGGGAAGCCTGAAGACTGCAGGCTCTGAAGCCCTAGACCGACACTTCCTAGTTCATCTGAAGAGACCCAGGCTGCATCTACCAATTGTACTGTCCACTGCTCTTCAGGACCAAGTCCCGGTCTCAGGGTTTTAACCAGTGCTCACACTATTATCCAGGGTGGCCCTCGATCACCACACACTGAGGCTTTCTGTTACGGTACTTAAACCTGCAAAATACCTATGAGATACCACCCTCTACTCTAATTTACTGTTCTCCTTCATTAACATATTAACGATCTTAATTACCAGTTCAGAATTCTAAACCTACCATTATATAACTGACAAAGAGTATAAAATAAGACCAAGCTGACCTCATACCCAAGTGATCAAGCTGTTAAGTAGACACTCTCCTAGGAAGACAACTTTCAGATGGCACTGTCTCTATGGAAACAGAGCTGCACACCAACCCTTCACATACCTCATTGGCACCACTGAACAGAGGCTCTCCAGTATGCATTTCAACCAAGATACATCCAAGGGACCACATGTCGATAGCAAGGTCATAAGGCATTCCCAGTAGCACCTCTGGAGACCGGTAAAAGCGACTCTGAATATACTGGTATATCTGAAACATATTTCAAAATAGTATTAAGTCTGTATATTGTTTTTATTTATATATTATTTATATTCAACATCAGATTAAGAATACTACTCACGGCAACAGAAAAGCTCAACATTACACCATGAATACAGTTAAATAACTAAACATTTCAAAGGAATAATCAAACAAAAAGTTGGTTAAGAATTCAGACCCTTTCATGTAATGCAGTCCTATATCAGTAGTCAAGAGAAATAGGAAACCAAGTTAATTACACTGCTCTCAGGCAGTTGTATAGCATGGGTTAGGACCTGGATTTGATCCCTAGCAAATTCTGAGATCACAAATACTCCAGTCCCAAATGTTTTAGACATGAGGTATTCAAACTGTACTATGTTTCTGAGTGTTGGCAGGTCAAGCAAGCCATCCTCCTGACTACTTTGGTTAATCAGGTTTTGCATCCAATCACTGAACGCCCTAGCCCAGGCACACACGCTTGCCCTCCAGCCACCTTCTGAGTCTGATCAATATAGTACAGCCATGGGCAGGGTCATACACAAACACCTTGCAAGTATTTCCCATGTAACACCAGTACACTTTAGCACTTCAACATTCAATGGCCTAAAGTAAGATACCTCAGTTTGTGCAAACAGAGATAACACTGCTTAATATGATGACACAACACAGGACTGAATTTAAATCAAAAGGAAAATTCCTAAGTGAAAAAAATCGACTGAAATTATTCTCACAGTGGACATGTGTTTCCATTCACAATGTATTTTACTCCTATAACCAGGAACAACTCTAGGCTTTTCAACAGCATTTCAGGCTGTACATTTTGCTTCCTAATCCAATTAAGGAAATATTTCTACAATTATATAGCTTTTCTACTAAAAGATAATTGCAGAAATGACAAAAGATAAGCCTGCTACTTAAAACCTAGATAAAAGCTGGACAAGATGGGAATTCCACAAGCTTGAAAAACAAAGAATGGGGATGCTGATATAAAAATAATAACATCTGGCCGGGCGGTGGTGGCGCACGCCTTTAATCCCAGCACTCGGGAGGCAGAGCCAGGCGGATCTCTGTGAGTTCGAGGCCAGCCTGGGCTACCAAGTGAGTTCCAGGAAAGGCGCAAAGCTACATAGAGAAACCCTGTCTCGAAAAAAAACCAAAAAAAAAAAAAATAATAATAATAATAACATCTGGATGTTAGCTTTAAGAAGTTTCAATACCTTTATGTAAATAACCTTGACCTCTTGAGAAGGAACCCTGTAACCTCTGTGTGTGTAAACACACCATCAGCACAGACGTCATGATGCTACAAACTGCAGTAGGAAATTTGCTTTCCTGAACCAGCAAATTTCGTTTTTGTTTTTGCTTTTTGAGACAGGGTTTCTCTGTATAGCCCTGGCTGTCCTGGGACACTCTCCCCTCCCCCCACCCCCGCCTCCTCTAGTCTTGAACTCAGGATCTGCCTGGACCTGCCTCCCGAGTGGTGGAATTAAAGACATGCACCCCCAACAAAACCAGCTAAATTAAACCACAGTAGACATGTCTGGTTTTTTGTTTTTTCGAGACAGGGTTCCTCTGTGTAGTTTTTGTGCTTGTCCTAAATCTCGCTCTGTAGACCAGGCTGGTCCCGAACTCACAGAGATCCGCCTGGCTCTGCCTCCTGAGTGCTGGGATTAAAGGCGTGCGCCGCCACCGCCCGGCCAGACATGTCTGTTTTTAACAGTGTGAAGAAAACCAGTTCTGATGTCTGGAATCTGCATCAACTCAAATGTAGTGGGGGAAGGAAAGATCTAAACGTATACATCAGAGCAAGCACGTCCGGCACCTGTGCTGTTTCTACACAGCACCATGATCACCAAAAACACCGTATCTGTGTGCACTCCTCGGTTTTAAGAAATATTATTTATCTTGATGGTGTAGAGAAATAATTTTTAGTCAAGAACCTAGTTCAAGTTAGAAATACCCAAATTTATACTAAAGGCTCTACTTACAAGCTACAAATCACATAATATTTAATTCTTTTATCTTTTACTCTTTTTGAAAATTGCTAGCATCAAAACAATTTTAAATGTCCACTTAAAAAATCATTATCTTCCAATTCAAGTATTACAATCTGGATTTTTAAAAGATATCAGAGGATGTAAAACACGTGCTACATGTTCAAGATAAACATCCCCCCTCTAACTGCCTCCAAACTGTAAATACATTGTTTAAAACATGTTTTTCATAGCTAACTATACTGTTCTACCCAATTCTATTGTTAACTCACAAGTCCCAAAGTAACACTTACCCTCTGCCCCAACTGACAAGAACTGCCAAAATCAACGATCTTGATTGCACTTCTTTTGGGGTTACACAGGAGGATGTTCTCAGGCTTTAGGTCACAGTGAATGATACTAAGTTCTGGAGTCGCAAGGAAAAGCAGTGCTGTGCACATCTGCTGTGCAAACTTTCGTGTTAGGTTCAAAGAGACCCCTCGGAAGTTGGTGTTCCTCAGCAAATCATAGAGATTATAGGACAGCATTTCAAAAACTAAACAAAGATGGTTCCGAAACATAAAGTGGCGTTTCAAATGCACTGAAAGAGAAAAGAAATTTCACTTAAGTTATACATAATGGTGAGAGGAGCGTCAGCATAGCCTTGTGTTCTCCAACACTCTGCTGTGCAGGGCCAAGTTGAAGGCGAGGCCCTCTGGAGGTCAGCCCAGTGTACGAGCCTGTTCTTCCACTTGTTAATCAGATCTGCCCTCTCCCAAGTTGGACAAGCACAGTCTACTGGGTTGTGACATCCCATCAGAAAGCCCTCTCCACTGGCTTTGGTCAATGTATAAACCTGGGTTTAGCGGTCATTTTCACCAATAACTGGCTAGCAACTGTCTGGCAACTGCCTAAGTACAGCAGTCTATTTTGGGGTGTTAGTTACAGCAAGTATCTGGACATCATGCAGAGTAAGTTCTTGAGAATCCATGGTCAACATGTTTATTATGTTCAGTAAACTGAGAAAAGAAAGTCTTGTGTAAAACTGCGAAGTCCATGTCGAGCACAGAAAGAAACGAGCAGGAAGCCTGTGCCTGGGGACAGTCTAGAAGACGGGAGCGACCACTGCTGCCCTCTACAGGGCTCCTAGTAAAACCCCAGCTGTGCTGCAGGGCCAGCAGCCAGCAGAACAGAGCGGAGCAGAGCAGAGCAGAGCGGAGCGGAGCAGAGCAGAGCGGACAGTCAGTCCTCTAGAGCCACAGCCTTCACACACGCCCTCTCAGACACATCAGAAAGCATCTGTGAGTCAATGCTACGATCATAGGCCAACAATGTGAAGGTCTGAAGTCAACTCTTTACTATGTCTTGTAGGATCACAAAAACAGCTTTCTCTACAGATCTCTCCAGAACAACATAACAGTATCCAAACACCCATTGTGTGAGAAACACACACAGTTCCGGACTAACTGCCTTGAGAAGTACACATCTATAATTATTTTTAGCATTCATGATCTAAGTGATCTAGAGTTAGAAATAACCACACAAGAAGCATTCTATGTGGTTCACATAGGAATCGACAGCATTCCTTGACACTGCAAAGTAATAAAAAAATCATCTTTCAATGCTGCCTAAGGGTGTGTATTATCTATTCTTAGTCACTTCACAATTCCTAGGTATAAAACTAAAAACAGCCCCTTGACACCTCCCAGACATGGGCCCCGTAGGGATTTTCATCTCCTGATTAAGCAGTAGTCACAAAAAGAATGCAAAAAAATTCTGAAGTAAAAAAAAAATCTCATTGTGAATGTGAAAGTCTGCTCAAGAAGCTGTAGAACCAGAATGTTCTTCCAATGAAAGATTTCTCACTTGCTGCTAACCACTCCAGTACTGAGAACCTATGACACACTAGCAGGAAAAACATTAATAAGGAAAACTCAAACAGAGACATGTCTGTTCATTTTTTTTAAAACTGGATTCTGAGAAAATGGAGAGTTAGTAAGATTTTCTCCAATATATGAAATGAAAACACTTTTTTGTTGTTTGTTTTTGGTTTTGGTTTTGGTTTTTGGTTTTTGGTTTTTGGTTTTTTGAGACAGGTTTTCTCTGTGTAGTTTTGGTGCCTGTCTGGGATCTCACTCTGTAGCCCAGGCTGGCCTCAAACTCACAGAGATCCACCTGGCTCTGCCTCCCGAGTGCTGGGATTAAAGGTGTGCGCCACCACCGCCCAGCATGAAAATACTTTTAACCAGACCGCTGTCACTAAATATTCCAGAAAAGAAATGATTCTGTGAAGAAGAGAGTAAAAGGGAAGGGTGGGGAAAGCCTCATGGATGGCAGTTTAGAGTAAGAAAGAGCTGAACTCTGATACCCCGTGGCATACGGTGACCATAAAAATAAGAATTTACTGTGAACCTCAGACATGAGGAAATGATTCCAAATACTTTCATCACAAACAAATAATGAATGCTTATCCTGGCTTGAACATTATGTAAGAAGGCACACATACACTGGTAGACAAAAAGGTGTGCTACTACTTGTGCCAATTAAAATAAGATACACCATATGGCAGGTGTTTTTAAAGTTCAAACGTGAGATCATCAGAGTCAATGATATCTGTCAACTGCCCAAAACTCCCAATGTACCATCAAGAAGAAACCTTGAACCTTAAATGTGAGCAGCTCAGAGGGTCTAAACCTCTGTTGCTGCTGTCATCCACAACGGAGTCCTCAGTTTTGTTCTGAGCCACTGTGGATTTTCCACACAAGGCACAAATACAAGGCACAAGAATCAGGAAGAAGATGAGGCATGTCCAGAGATCTCTATAACTCAGGCATCCCTGGGCGCCCCTGGACACTAAATAGAACCAATGTGCAGAGCAGCTTCAGGCAGTGTGGTGAGGAAAGGGTCTGTTCTGACAAGGAGGAAACATGAAAGGCTGTCACAGGATGGGGGGTCTCTCAGACAGACGGACGGACGGACGGACGGTCTGAATTATCTGAAGCTCACACTGTAGGCATTCTGGGAGGACTAAGCCATAACACGCTCTCATGACTTGCTGCTCTAAGATGCCCATTTGAAATCCAGTTTCATCTATGACATTACATTTCCCGTTACAGTATTACAGCTTCAACGCTGTTACGTCTCCGTGTGCACATGTTCCGAGTCAAACATTAAGAATGTCCAGTAACTTACTAACAGCAGCTAAACCTTTAAATGGCTACAGAATTTGGGGTAAATTGGGCCCTTCAACATTGGCTGTGGAAACAATGGATACCTGGGTGGTGTAGGTTTATTTTTTTATTTCTTTTTCATTTACATTATTTTACTTGGAAATGTTCATATGAGTACAGTGAAACTAAACTTCAGGAACAATGAAAGTCATTAGTTTAGGTATCAACAGAGTATTATAAAAGGGAGGCATTGAAATTATTTACATGATGAAATACTTCAGAACATCAGTGGTATGAGCAGCTTCATGTGACACCATTTCAACTGTGATTTTAGCCCACATACTTTCCAACAATGTTATCATCTAAGTAAGAAATAACCACTGTCATGGAGAACTCCTTTGGTGCCTCTGTATTTGGGAGCAGCATTTTGTCTCCAACTTTGACACCTTTTTTCAATCTCGTCACCCTTTCCTTTCACGTCTGACCCCACAGCTAATGCCACCTTTAGTCACAGTTTCAGGGACACTCATCAACTCATCCTTTGTCAAAGAACAGAGGATACTTCTGTGTGTGTGTGTGAATGTCTACGGGTCACATATGTGTAGGTGTCTGTGGAGCTAGAGGAAGACCTCAGTCCACCAGAGCTGAGTTCCAGATGGTCTGCGAGCTGCCTGACATGGGTACTGTGAACTTGGTGGCATGTGCTTCTAGCTAGTGAATAAAACAATGGTGTTTCATGAAGCATTAACATTTTAGATGTGATTTTAAAAAATATGAAAGCTGTGGGAATGTAGAAATGGCCCAATGGATGAGAATGAGTATGTTCCAGAAGACCCAAGAGTTTGATTCCAAGCACCCATATCGGGCAGCTTCTACAACTGTCTGTAACTCCAGCTCCAGGGATCAGATGCTTCTAGCCTCTGCAGATCCCTGTAAACATGTACATACACAAAAATAAATCTTTTAAAAGTATGAAAGGTGTCATTAGAAGCTTTTTGGCTCTAAACTTCCCAAATTTCCCAATTCTTTGCTCAGTGTTTTTGTTTCCTGCAGGAAGATGGGTATAACAATGAGACAAATATTGAGTTTGGGCTTATGCAGCGGGATAGGTCCAGATCCTAGCCACAGCACCCTGAGACCTTGCACACGCACTACCGAAAGGAATTTTTCTGTAAGTTAAAGCTGAAGTCATCCTCCTGTGGGACGGCCAGAGGAAAAGCAGTAGAGGAGACAGGGTGTAACAGCATTCAATGCTGCTTCACTAGCCGAGTTCCCCGGGGGCGGGTGGGCGGGCGGGGTGGGAGCTGAGATTCCAGTTCATTAAAAAGACACATCAAGCCCACAGTGCACGGTCGAGTCACCGGACACGGCCTCCCTGGACACGGCCCCTGTGAGGTGAGTGAGAAAACAAACAACAGCAGCCCGAGCCGCCAGCCCTTACCTATGTAGTACTTCATTTCAGTGTCATGTTTGTTCATGAGCTCAAGCAGCCGCACTTCGATCTGGGCTTGATTCAGAAACGCTTTCTTGTTCTTGATGATTTTAATGGCAACCCATTCTTGTTCCACTCGATCATAGGCTTTTACGACCTACAAAGAAAGACAGGCAGCCCTCAGTTTCATCAGTGACAGTGTTACAAGTTTACATTTCTCCATATTGTCTACCTACTTAACTCCCATTTCCCTGTACCTCCCTCTAAAAACAGCCGCTTCCACTCCAAGGACCAACACTTGACCACAAGGAGCTAATCCTTCTTGAGAACTGATCTCCTCTTGTATCCGCCGTACAGTAGTTCTAGATGTCCACAAAATGGACAACTTCAACAAAACAAAAACTGTTTTCCTCCTTCAGAAACAATATGACTCCTGACCAATGCTCAGATTTTAATTTTCACTCTTCTTACTAAAACAAACCTGTGTGTGCATATGTATATATGTACATACATAAATACTTATTTATGTATGTACATATGTGTTTTTTAATTAATCATATTTTTTAAAATAAGACAATTTACTCAACTACTGGGTGGTTGTTGTTGTTGTTGTTGTTGTTGTTGAGATAGGGTCTCACTGTAAACCCTGGATGGCCTAGAACTCCCTACGTAGACTAAGTTAAAGTCAAAGTCACAGATCTTCCTGCCTCTGTCTCTCCAGTTCTGGGATTAAAGGCACACATCATCACTTCTAGCTCAACTATTCATTTAGTGTAGAAAAACAATGATATAATCCCAAGAATACATAAAAGGTTCTAATACTTCTCAGAAAGCAATTTCCTAATTTTAAATTAGATTCTCATACATAAAAATAATGAAATAAAAGAATGTTTATTTTTAAAAAGTTACCAGTAAAGTATGATAATGGAAACGCCATAATTAGAAGATGTTTTAAAATTCTTCGACCTAGACACAAATATTAGACCTATCAACACATTACACATTTGTAATATGATATATATAGTCTGATAGGAGGTAATGGTTTTAGGTGTATTTGACCACATTCAAAAGGTCTGGAGGTGGAAGAATCTCAAAAGATGCCAATGTGAAGACTGACAGTCTCTGGGTTAGGAAAGACAAGTCTGTTGCACAATCTGAATCAGTCAAGGTCAAACATACTGGAAATAAGTTATGCTTGGTTGGAATGAAAACTGAACTCAATTCTGAAAATTGTTATCCGCTGCCTTTTATGTCAGAAGTTATGCCTATAAGCATGTGACCCAAGTAGTCCAATCTTCTTTTACTTCGGTGGCAACCATGCCCACTTTAGGTATAATGACAGGTCAGTACCCAGAGTCCAAAGTCTCTAGAGCAAAGGTCTTTCCCAAGTACTGAGTACCTACGGACTTCAACAGCCAGCTGCTTAAATGCTAGTGGGGAAGGAGAGGGGCAGGGCGGGGGAGCGACAGAGGGCACACTATCCTGATGTGCACACTTGGCAGCAAGTTTAAAAGTGCCAGTGCACAAAATCCAGTCACAAGAGATTCTTACTTAGGCCTACAGTCCATGCTTCCCACAATTTTCAATGTACAGTCAGGACTGATAACCAATGGCTAAAGAGACAAGAAAATTCCCTTACTTGTCAAAGACCCGACAGAAGATTCAGATAAATTGAGTCACACGGACGGACGCTGCTGTTCTGGTGAGTGGCAGTCCTAACTGTGACGGCCAACACCGCCATCCTGGCTAGGGGGCCCGCCGACCTGCATAACCAGGTCCACTTTCAGACCATGCTCCTCTGCTCTCACCAAGAGCACAGGCGGCCCCCCGTGGAGAAGGACACACGAGTGAGACTGAGCAGCACTGCCCGCCATGGCGGAGGCACAGAACAAGCATGCAGGTCCTGCTGGGAGCATGTACCCCAAGGCTGGCGCACTATGCGAGGCAGTGACAGCACTCCTTCCATTTGTGGGGCGTTTTCAGCCTTCTTCACTAAGAGGCAGAGGCAGGAGGATCTCTGCAAGTTTGAGGCCAGCCTGCTCTAGGGTGAGTTTCAGGACAGCCAAGGCTACACAGAGAAACCCTGTCTCAAAAAACTAACCGACAGACAGACAGACAGAGGTAAGCTTCAATAATGCTTCATTAAAGGCTTTATAGAAAAGCCACAACTATTAGTGACACACAAGAAAATATCCATAAAAAGAGATTACTAAAAAATACTACAGAAGCCTTGGCTTAGGAGGAAAGGGAGCAGACAGACATACGCGTGCAGGAGTGGCAGACAGGAAACGAGTTCAAAGGCAGAAGCAGTGAGGAGGGTGAGCAATCCTGGCTAAGCATGCTGCAGCTGGGTATACAGATGGACACAAGAACTGTAGATGCAGAGGAGGTGAGATTGAAGAAAAGGCCAGGTCCACTGTAGTCACCACAAACAGAGAGTTTACACTCTCTGCTGCAGGATGGAGAAAAAGGAATTCTGAAGCCTGTATGCCTGCGTACAACCTGATGCAGTTAGATCGGCTGGTATAAAACCCAGAGCACAGTTCCAGCCTCAGGAAGGGGAGAGTGCTGCTGGCTGTGCCGCCCCAGGTCTGAGCAGCCAGAGACTCTAACTCTACCCAACAGTGAAGGGTTCAGACTCAGCCAGACAACAGAGGGAACGCTAGCTGTTCGCAATTAAAATTAATCACGACAATCACTAGCGAAAAGTAAACAGTCAGCAGCAAAACAAACATTTAGAAAAATAAAAGGTTTATTATGGCTGGAGAATTATGATCATCTAAGTATTTAAATATATACTATTCATGTCAACTTATTAATATCAAAAGTGCATTACTAAGGATATGCTATCATGATTAAATAGAAGTTTTAATTAATGAAATTCAGCATTCTCCATTAAATTACCTGTCCAAATGAACCTTTGCCTATCAAGGAGTCAATTTCATAACGATCCATCCATTTTTCTCCGTTTTTTACAATATAATCATAGTTGTCATCATCATAACCATCGTTGTAAACCTTCCGCTCCTTCTTGTGACTGGAATCGTCTCCCTGGCCTTGTTGGTGTCTTCGCTTCTTCTTTGCATAGTAAACCTGTAATGAACATACACAAGGTTAACTGTGACTTAAGTCACTATTGATCTGTATAGTAAAAGTATACTCTCAACAAATCAGTATAAAATTGATGAACAACTTTTTTTAATAAAAAACGCAAAACAAAGATTTTCTGCAGTTGACATCTGAATGCAAAAGTATAACCGATGGGGGGAGGGTCCATAATAAAATTCAATGCTGAACTGCAGATACATTTTATAAATAAGAGGTATTAAGTGACTGGTCTAAACTATTCCATTAACAAAGGATCAAAGTCCCTCACTTACACTTTTGTTAATGCACAGCATAATTTCTATACAGTAAGATTACACAGATCTTAGAAACACAATGAGGAACCCAACAAAAGGAATAACTGCTGTGGGATGTTCTGTATGTCCTGTGGGAGCCCTTCTTGGGTTCTTTGTGGCGTTACCCAGCAGGTCCGCATAGAGGATGATTAGGACCATGGGCCTGAGTGCAGGTGTCTGAGATGGTCTGCACTTGGCTGTGCTGGGGGATGGTCTGTATGTCAAGTTGTTCTGATTGATCAATAAATAAAACCTGATCGGCTGTGGCTAGGCTGGAAGGATAGGCGGGACTAACAGAGAGGAGAAATAAAAGGACAGGAAGGCAGAAGGACGCTGCCAGATGCCGCCATGACCAGCAGTATGTGAAGATGCCGGTGGGCCACCAGCCACGTGGAAAGGTATAGATTTATGGAAATGGACTAATTTAAGCTATAAGCACAGTTAGCAAGAAGCCTGCCACGGCCATACAGTTTGTAAGCAATATAAGTCTCTGTCTTTACTTGGTTGGGTCTGAGCGGCTGTGGGACTGGCGGGTGGCAAAGATTTGTCCCTGTGGGCAAGGCGGAAAACTCTAGCAACAAATAACGTTTTTATTCCCTTTGAGTTCAAGGTCTTTCAGGCCTTCTCTAGTTAATAATAATTTGGTAATCTTAGAGCAAAAGGTTTTTAAAATTAAAGTTTTTTTTTTTTTTTTTTTTTTTTGGTTTTCCGAGACAGGGTTTCTCTTGTGTAGCTTTGCGCCTTTCCTGGATCTCACTTGGTAGCCCAGGCTGGCCTGGAACTCACAGAGATCCGCCTGGCTCTGCCTCCCGAGTGCTGGGATTAAAGGCGTGCGCCACCACCGCCCGGCTTAAAATTAAAGTTTTAAATACCAATGAACTGATGTTTTACTAAAGCCATCCAATTTCTAATGTCCAGAATAATCTAATGATTGACAAAAGCCACACCCATTCTGTCCACATACCTCCTTGCCAATCCCTTAAGTCTTTGTGGTCAATCACAAACCAAGTTATTTTTCTCAAAGCTGCGTTTCTTACAGCTTACTTTTTAAAGCTACTGGAATGACAACAATAATATCCTAAGAAATTGGTACCTTGATACATTGTGACAAGACATCTGATAAATGAGCTTCAACAAAGATGCTATTAACAACAGTTTAACCGGGGTTTGATAACAATTCATCACGTTAACAAACTGACATTGACACACTGTGAGAAACAATGTCTCAGATATTTCCAGAAAATCACAAGGTATAGTAAACAAATGTGGACAGAATCTACCTCAGAAACGTTCACTGAGGCTTTCTAATTTTATCTTGACACAGTGCTGAAGCACTAAATGGTATGGACCTGTTGTTACACTTCTATACACCTAAGAACACCTCTCTGTCAAAGCAGCCCCGGGCCTACAGAAGATAAACCTTCAGTGAGAAAGGCTCCAGTGGGAAAGCACGGCTCTTCCACGCGTCTCTAGAAATCTCTCACTTAACAATCAGTTGTAAAACTAGAGTTGAGGCCAGAAGCAAATGGCAATCAAGGAGAAAAGGTCCAAACACCAGAAAACAATTTTAAGTGGCAACAAGCCAAGTTACAAGAGAAATAATTCAACGTGCTTTTTTCTTTAATCCTGTTTTTCAGTGAAAGTTTTAGTATCTTACCATGGAAAGACACAGATTAAAAAACACACAGAGCCCTGTCATCTCAGCATTCAGCAGGTGGGGACAGGAGGACTGTTGCAAGTTCAAGACCAGCCGAGGCTACAGAGTGAGATCCTGTCTCAAAAATGAATGGATGGACAAATTTTGGAAGGAATGTAAAAGACACGACAGAAATATAATTAGTTCAAATAAAGCAGGTCCTTTTAACTTAGCAGTCAATGTATCTCACATGAAGTCCTAGTATCAGGACTACAGCAGAAATATATACATATACAGAAATACATAAAAATAAATACACACAGATGTGTATCTCACATATAGTGTATAATAAATATATATAATTTAAGCAAAAGTCTACTGCCTACAAGCTTTTTATAGTTATTTGGTCTCCTCTCTCGCTCTGAGAAAAGCTATAGAAATAACTCAGCATATTAAATATACTTTGGAAAGGAGGAAGTCATCTAGTATTCTCATCTGCAGTCTTTGTTAATACATTTTCTATAGTTGTAATTATGCTATCTATAAATCATTAACTTAAAATTCATTACAATTATTAGAAATAAAACACATTTAGATGTCTAAGAGGCAACAAAACACTTGTCCCTTGTTCTATTGAAAATGTAGATGATACCATAGCAAATCAATACTCTTACCTCATTAATATGCTTATATGTTTTGATCAAGTCGACAGAAAGTTTTCTCAAAGGAGCAGTTGCTGGATCACGAAAGGTCTGGGGCATCCGCCTCTGTAACATGACAATGTCAGGCATCACCTTCAATAGACAGAAAGACTAGCAGTTTAACTACGCTGCAGCTGTGCACTGCCCTCTACCATAACCTCATCACGTCCTCTCTACTATAACCTAGGAAAGGAAGGCCTTCTACTACAGCCTAGTCAATTCCCTCTACCATAACCTAGTCAGTCAAGTCCCCTCTACCATAACCTAGTCAAGCCTCTTCCAAAAAAGAAGAAAACTTTTATTAGACTCCACACTCTCAAAGTTATTTCTTTTATCTGGATCCTAAGGGAAACAACTTCTGGAGCAAATAAACGAAATGAAAAGATAATATGCCAGACAGTGGAATTACAGGCACATCCATGCCGGAGACATATGTGATGCTGCCCCACATGCCTTCTCTACTAGACATTTTGTCCAATGACAATCTCTTTTCAATTATTTCTAAAGCCTGACTGGTTTACAACAGGCAGATAAAAACACACCTAGCCACTGAACCAGCCTACAGCTTCTAAAATCAGGTGACTACAAAAGGCCAGTGCTGGATGCTAATGAAGTATGGCTCTAACATCCCAGACTCGACCCCTCTAAGAAGCATCTGTCCCTGTTATTGAAGAAGACCAAAATCTACACAAGCATGACAATGGCATGGAGTCCTTCTACAAGCACCGTTCTGCCACCAGGCCATGCCTCCATGACGGAGTTCCTAAAAGGGCTTCCTCAAGTCAAGAGACTCAAATTGCACACCGACAATAATGACCACCAGACCATTCTTATGCCACTGCTCAGCTCTTGGAGACCTTTACAGCACTCAAGTTTTGAGGACCAGAAGACCACGACAAAGCTTTTCTCAAAGGTCAGCAGTTTGAGAGGCTGTTCTCAGAGTGATCAACGAAGCAGGGAGAACAACATTTTCACCACATCCAGGGCACAGTGGACCGCAAGAGCACCAAGAGACGCCTTGAGAGCTGGACTAGCCCAGAGACCAGGGCTCCTCGGTCAAACTCATCTGCGCTCACACCTATGATGTGATGCTCATTTCTTAACTATTTTCCAAATAGAAGCTTTTATATTTATACTCAACACATTCATGAGGAAAACTAATGACTAGACATAAAATCTAAGCTCCTTTCAAAGCACTTGGGCACCAAGTTCCACTTAAAAGACATTGATAAAGTCATAATAAGAAGCAATGAAAATCACATTATGAAATTTATACAAGATAACAGCCAGAAAATACTTAAGAGGGTCTCGAATAAGGTCCCAGTTCTACATTTAATAACCTCTCAAACATGTGTTTTTAACTTAAGTCCTATAAGCAGATCTAGAGCTAATGCTATGAACCCATTATATACTCCTTGGCAAACGACACCACATCAGTCCTAAGGAAGACATCCTCTTCTAAAGATTGCCTTATTAGACTCAGAAAGTTGTGGACTTTGAAAGAAATACTTCATTATCATTTAATAGTCTTGTTTGTTCGTAGCCCTTGCTTTCTTAGAACTCACCATGTAGACAAGGCTAGACTCACACTCAGAGATCTGTTTGCCTCTATCTCCAAAGTGCTGGGAGTAAAAATGTGCGCCACCACACCTGCCTCTATTTAGTAGTCTTTTTACAGCACATAATCTTTAAAAACATTTATGACTTAAATCAGAAATATTAAGCAAAATATCATTTAAATGACTTAAAGACAAGATACTAGCTGAATACAAAAATAGATACTCAGCTGGGCGATGGTGGTGCATTCCTTTAATCCCAGCACTCAGGAGATAGAGGCAGGTGGATCTCTGTGAGTTTGAGGCCAGCCTGGTCTACAGAGCAAGATCCAGGACAGGCCCAAAACTACACAGAGAAACCCTGTCTCGAAAAACTAAAAAAGATACTCTGCTAACTAAATTATCAACTAACATGATATAAATTATCTTAAGGGATTTTTTCCCTGGCTCTCTGTAAATAGCAGCTATTATAAATCCAAGAGCTCTCTATCTAAAGGAAGCACATGAGTCAAGATCCACGTGACAGTCGCTGCTTTGACGCAGACAGAGAGTGGCCCTGAGAACACTGTGCTGTGTCTCCATCACACTACAGGTGGACCTGCTCCACTCACTCTCTGCTTCCCCCGGAACATGACCAACAGCCTTCTAAACCTGAACATTCAAACATGAACCTAACTTCTAAATCAACTGACTCAATGAAACAGATTCTAAGTCACAATGCTGCTGTTCACATACTCTACGCTTTGCTAATGTATTGAGAAGCCTCGCAAAGGACGCCTATAACATAAGACACTCAACCACAGCCAACTACTCATTAAACCCACACACATTACTCAACCAGAGAAAGCATATTTCACTCAAGTAATCCAGTGTGAGAAATACTTGTCATTCCTCACTTACTGTACTAAAAGATCTGAGTAAAGCAATGGCTAACTAAAATCCTAAATCCATTAACAGCAGTCACGTTCCTGACTCACCACAGTAAGAAAATAAATTCTACCTCACAACCACAGCCAGTGAGAAGATTCCCCCAAAACAGTAATTAATGTAGGGCACAGCTAATTCAAACATTTAGGATATACCCATGTGTATACATACAATGTGCTCACTGAGAGATTTCAACATTCTTTTTATAGCCTCAAATTTATGAGAAATTGCTGGATCTGTGGTCTGAATATTAGAACAGCATTCTTAATATTCCCACATCCTTTGAGTGTTAAGGATTTTTGTCTATAATTTTACAAATGTAAATAAAAGTGTTTATAGCATAAATTTGTTGTAATTGATTCTCAGTTTCCTATGCCTTTCTTATTTAATTTTCTTTCAATTTTAAATACTCTTCTCTAGAAACACTTTCCCCTTCTTGGTTCCAGAATGAGAAGCTGTGGCTGTCTATGAGTATTTTTCAGTGCTCATGTTAAAGTGGGGAGAACCAAGACACTTGAACACAAACCGCAGCTCATCACGCTCTGTTTACCAAGGCTTCCATTTAACAGGTAAAACTGAACAGCATTCTGCCATGTTACTGGTCTGGTATTTTCAAAGGGATAAGCTATAATTTCAACATCATCTCTGATAATTAATGAAATTACCTGGTTAGTTAGAGGTTGCTGAATCTGGTCAGAATACGATAAGGCAGAAACCTGCTGGTCACTTAAATTTGGCTGGCGACGGTCACTGTACTGGTGTGAATGGGGCATCTGTCCAGCCATCTGAAGGCCAGCAGCATGGAATGAAAATGACGGTGCAAGCCGAACAGATGAAGGTTTGCATGCTGAAGTCTCTCCTCCTGGGAACAGGCAAGCGAAGGGTTAAAAAGCAGTCACATCCTGATGTGTGTGTCACTTGATGTATCTCAGACACTTCAATTAGTACTTTGGGACATCCAATATTATTAAAAACCTTTGTAACAACCAACAAGCATAGTCATTCAACGTAACAGTTATATGTTAAGTATGGTATAAAACAAATTAAAATTAATATAAATTTCTTTTGAGAAAATCCCTTTAAAGTTTTTTATAATGAACAATTAACAACTTTAAAATATTACATTTACTTGTTTACTTTTTAAAATTTTTTTGAGCTTGTGTGCACGAGCTCACACATGCCATGCCATAGTGCACACGTGAAGGACAGAGTGCAACCTGCAGGAGTCAGTTTCTCTCCTTGTACCATGTGAATCTTGGGGGTCAAACTCAGGTCATCAGATTTGGCAACAAATGTCTTTCTCTGCTGAGTCATCTCACTGGTCCAAAAGTAACAACTTTTAAAACTGATTTCCCCATATGAAATTCTTAACACTTAAGAACCAACCTATGGTGTGAATTCTTGAGAAGGGCCTTGCCAGTTCACCAGCTGCCCACAAACACATCTGAAAGCAAAACTACCAGTCCGCACCCCTGGCTAGTGAAAGGGCTACAGGGACGCTCTCCCCTGACGGCAGTAACCAAGAATGAGCAGACAGATATTCAAACACCTAGCTGAACTTAATTTGAGGATGCTGGATTCCCCTAGACTTTCCCAGCACTGCCCTAACAAAACTCAGACCTGGCAAGCTGGAGAGAGTGGGGGTGGGGGTGGGGGCAGGACAGTCAGTCATCACCCGTGGTAAGCTGGGAACCGTGATCATAAGAATGTCCACAGCAGGAAAGGAAGATGGACACTGCAGTAGTCCACAGAACTGCTGATGGCCAACAAAAGGTAATAAAAATAAAAAAGTTTCCTATCTCCAGCCAAACTTGTGATTAGAAAAGGCAGATTTAAAATTCTGGTCAATCAACTCCAGACAGACCTCAAATATCGTGTCTCCTCTTAAACGAATGCCCAACATTCAGCAGACCAGACTACCCAGAAAAGGATGCTTTCCCTGAAGTTACCGCTTTAGAGAATACTACAAGGGCAGAGACTAAGCCAGGCTACAAGTCTGAAATCTCAGCTCTACCACACGCCTTGAATGTCAAGTTTCGTGACGACAGTAACTACCTGACCAGGGCGCTGTGAAGGGTGAGTGCTCAGAGCAACTCGAGGAACTTGGTTGGAACTGGCCAAATAGTATCAGCCATAACCACACTGTCACACACTCTAACTTTCGTGGGATGGTGTAAAAACCACGTGGACCTTGCGCAAGCTGGTAGAGCACAGCACCTCCACCTGAATGCTAATGAAGTCTGCAAACTCCCGAGAACAAGCTCAAGGCCCAGAACTGCAGTCTGTTTCTCTTTTCCTCCAGAGCAAAAGCAGCCCCACTCTGGAGTCACCACAAAGGGATTCCTTCCACAAGCCACCTCACAACCAGCCCCCAGTCTTGTGGATTCCATTCCTCCAGAACACTCAAATGCAAGATATTCTCACTTCTACCACCACATCTCACCAATGATCACCAAAGGGTTACTATTGGGTGTTTATTCAGCCCGTGTGCACTTCTGCACTCTCAAGGGATGAAAGGCTAGAGTGCCCTTTCTAAATGCAGGGCTCAGACCTATCACCTTCCATCGCCTGCCTCTGGCCCTGTTCTTAGAGCAGCTTGTGTTTACCATGGTGCAGCTTCAACTAACCGACAAGTCAGGTGACATCACACCTATGTTCCTTTGTTCAGAGGTAATAGAACTTTCTCATAAACTTTCCATTTTACAGTCAATTTAATTAAATGGAGAAACTACTCAGTTAAGGAAAATAAATTAACTTCCAGGGAATTATCCTACTACCTGACGCGAACAGCAGCCATGTCCATAACAGCAAAAATTCAGAATTCTAATTGTCAAATGAATGGAGGAGGGCTTTAATCTATATGCTAAAAAGAACATATGGCAACAGAAGATAAATAAAATAGAGGTCCTTAATATATAAAGAGAACTTGACAACAGTAACACAAGACTTAACCATTCAGGATTTTAGTTTTCATAATTACGAGCCCTATTTAATGTTAAGAAGTCTAAGTGAGAAGCCACTGTTCTTATTATCAAAGCTATGGTGTTAATATGCTACTACACGTCACACCAAAGCCAAAGTTCAAGGTTGAGTTCCCTGCTGCTGCTGCTGCTGCTGCTGCTGCTCACATCCCACAAACAATACTTCCCAAGAGGTACTGTGCTTTCCAACCATCTTTGACTCTTGTCAAAAAGGCAGTAATGATTTGGATATGCAGATCTAGAATAGAGCTTGAAAGTTAACATCTCAAAAAACTACCAGTTGATGTCAATACTATTTTAAACAGATCTACAAAATAATTAACCACTTGTGTTGTTGGTTTTAAAGAGTTGTACCAGCCTGGCACTCAGGAGGCAGAGTTCAAAACCATCCTAGTCCACACAACAAGTTTCCTGGTCAGCCAAGATTAAAATGTCTATAAATAAATGTGGATGGATAGATAAATAACTAAATAAGCAAATAAGTAAATAGATAAATAGGTTGGAATTTGTTCTCTAGTCAATAGCAGTAGCAGATAATGCAAAAATAAGCAATGTCTGACCACACAGTAGACCAGAGGCTCCCAATATACTTACTTTCCCAGTTACTTTTGATTTGTGTTTTTTGTTAGTTTGGTTGGTTGGTTTTTCAAGACGGTTTCTCTGTGTAGCCCAGGCTGGCCTCTAACTCAGAGATCTATCTGCCTGCCTGAGCCTCCCAAGTGCTGGGATTAAAGGCATGCCACCAACACCTGGCTGCTTTGGTTCTTAAAGATGAGAGTGAGGGGTGGGGGGAATCTGTGTATGCACTCCGGTGTTTTCCTGTACGTAAATGTTACATGTTAGGTGGGAAAGCACCTGATACTCTTTTTACAATCTGCCATTGGTTATCAATGAGTGCAGATTCTCTTCTGGGATTTTCAAGTTTTGTGGTGTTGTATACACAGGGATATTTGACAGGTGTACTTGACATGTTCACGTCTACTTCATACTCAATTCTATGTATAAATGTCAGAAATCAGTATGTTCATTTCCTCCCATGATGCCAAGAAATGTAAGATATCCACTCATTATTTCTTTCCTACGATAAAACTCTAAAAAGACAAGCTAATGCAGACATTTCTCTCAAACTGACCCTGAATGGAGCAAATTATCATGTATGTGTTCTTCCCAAGGCTTCTTCTACCTTCGATTTACACTCAAATGGTAACTTCACAGTGGGCACAGCTCATCTTTTCAGCAGAAATGATAAGATAATGAAGCACTAGGTTGAAGCATACAAAATTGTTGACATTTAGCTTCCTTTGGGGTCTACAGTAACCATTCTGTATGATTCACCCAGTACCTACCATATTACAAATGATCCTTATCCCATTAAACTAACAAGCAACTATAATATTTTAGCCTAAGAGTATACAACAATATACACCGTCATATGAAATGATACAGTTACCTGATACACGTGTAACATTGAATTCTTCTCTCCACACTCCACACTGATGATGTACTCCGGTCCCATAGTCTGTAACTTACTGAAGCACATTGCAGCATCCTATGTGTACCTCTCCCAACCTTCTCAACTGTGGGGACTGTTGTTAACCACAAAAGCACGTTTCAACTTTCAAAAACCCATTCAAATGCTGTTGCCAAATTAACAGCTTGAAAACTAAGTGTTTCTCAATGTGTTGTAGGCAGAGCTACAGTGGCTGGAGAGCAGGTCCCTAGTGAGAAGCAACACTGGCTGCATGGACTCATCCATCAGCAGACTGCTGGGAGCTGGCACAGGATACCCTCAACACTGCAGACCCAAGGAGAGACCAAACTAAAAAGCCTGAGGAAGGCCTTGGGAAATGTGACAAGGAGCAAGCAACCCTTGCCTCTGGTACTTGACTTGTCTCACGGTCACTGGCCTGGAGTACACCACACTCAGCTACCCTGATAGGTAGGTGTCTCTACTACCACTGTGCAGACACAAGACCAGAGACTACACTGTTTTATATTAGATTTTAAAGAGGTAAAGCCAACACGAGAACAATACTAAGGAACAGATAAATGAAAATAATTCAAGTTAATCCAAATTAGAGCACCCAAACATGTAAACTCTGAAGCTAGACTCTTGACACGAATCCCTTAAGAAACACCAGGAAAAACCAGGCTTGCACAGAATAAACCTACAAGATTCCCTAACAGCAAGAAAGAAAGTGTCCAAGAGAAAAGAGCTGTGTTTTAAAGGATGGCTAGAAACAATGGATTAGGAGAATAATGAATGGAGACCCATGAGTGCATCCTTGATTATTTCACCATCAGCACCTAACGCGCACGCCCCCTGCATTCAGGAAGTAGTTTTTCAATGACTGAACCCACCACGAACTGAATCTATTTATAAGGAAACAGGTGAAGGGGAGGGAGAGGTGCAGGGAAGATGGAGGAGTTACTCCACAAGTGAATTTCACGAGTCAGAAGTAAGCAGCGGCCTCTCGGGCAGGGCATGCACGGCTCTCTACCGTACAGGAGTCTCCGTCTGTGCTTCACAGACCAAGCAGGGCAGTGTCTCGCTCTATGGTTGCTGGTATTAGGTAAATCTATGTTAGCATTAAACCACACATCAACTGCAGCTTTGCTGAATCTAATGACAAGGGCTATTTAATAAAAGTGACCTCACACTAAGGATATATGAACTGACTTGGAGTAACCAATATATGTTGCTACATGAATCATAACCACATACATATCCATAGACACATGCACATGCAAACATTTTCACCTACTAGACAAAATATTTAGTTGTGCACAGAAACAATGAAATTGCTTATGAGACATAAATAAAAGCCTGTGTTTATTAGTATGAAATATTAATGAAGCCATGCAGTGGTACACGCCTTTAATCCCAGCACTCGGGAGGCAGAGGCAGCTGGATCTCTGTGAGTTCGAAGCCAGCCTGGGCTACAGTGCGAGTTCCAGGAAAGATGCCAAAGATACAGAGAGAAAAAAGCTGTCTCGAGGGAAATATATATATATATATACGTATATATATATATATACATATATATATATATATATATATATATATATATCAGCATATCAAGCTCTTAGTAACAATGGGATATGACACAAGCCTATATCATCTCAGACTTCCACATCTGACCACTTTAAAGTCCCCACTACCAGACAACCTCATTCATCACAAATGACTACAGAACTGGCTAAGACATGAAGTAACTGTTTTTCAGACATGTTGGGGACATCTATGATCACTCTGTCATTATATCTGGAGAAAACTACAGAGCAGTGTCAGACTCACATAAAACAGGGCAGCATTGCTGAGCTGGCTAGACAGAGAGAGAATTCGAGACTGGCAGGACTGAGTGGGTCACCCTGGACTCTCATCTTCAGCTAAGCTACACAGTAGAACCCATGAGGTTAGGCAACAAAATCTATCAGAAAGCTATGAGCTAAACGACTATCAAAACCTGGATGGCCAGCATGACACTGTATTCCAACCAATGAGAGTGAGTAAACCAAGATAAAAAGTCACAGAAACCCAACAGGCCAGACAACCATGTTTTAGGTTCACGGCTCACCTGGTTCTATCCTAAAATAAAGGCCTTCTTTTTTCTTTTTAATATTTTATTTACTTTTATTTCATTTGCATTGGTATTTTGCCTGCATGTATGTCTGTGTAAGGATGCCAGATCATGGAGTTAGAGGCAGTTGTTAGCTGCCATGTGGGTGCTGGGAATTGAACTCAAGATCTCTGGAAGAGCAGTCAGTACTCTTAACTGCTGAGCCATCTCTCCAGCCCAACACTTGACCTTCTCATCACAGACAGAAAGAAAAACAAATTTCAAAGGGTGAAGACACAATTAAATACTCTTCAAGAAGGACAGCAAAATCTAGATGCTCTACAACATAGCACATATACTGTAACATCAATCAAACCCATCAGGCCAGAAAACGCAGGAACTGCAAGAGGTGTAAACATTTTACTATTTCATTATCAAGAAAGAGTAAAATTAAAAGACAAAAACTGCTACTGTAAGTAAACAGTGAATCTTATGAGAGAAGTGTAACCTATAAAAGGAACCACATGGAAATTCTAGAAATGAAAATTTCAGTCACTTGACCTCATGGCAGACCAGACACTAGAGAAAATCAGTGAATGTAAAATAAATCAATAATAGAGAGTAATGGGAAAAGCAAGTACAAAGTACTGAAACATCCAGCCAAATCATTGAAACCAACAAAACAGTCAGAGGGTTTTACACACACACAGGAAAACCACTGACTTAGGAAAACCAATGTGCCATATCGGAAGAAAGGAAATCATCTTCAGACCACCAAAGAAAGAGACCTCTTGCCTACACTTCTATCTCCAGGGAAAATATCCTCACAAAAATGCCAGCAAGGTAATTTTTCAGTCAATGAAAGAATTTGTCAACATCAGATCTGCACTCAACAAGAGACTGTTCAGAGGGTCACGGGAGGAAAATGGCTGCAGACAGAAACGAAGGTCCACACGGAAAACTTAGGTCCACCAGAGAACTACTTCTGAAAGACAACTGTGCGCGCAGAGACAACCTACTGCGGTGCTCCTTCCATCCGCAACACTAAATGGACGGCGCCAGTCACAGCACAAGGTGAGCAAGGGACGCGGAAGCAGACGGTGGTGCACGAGCGGTGTGCACAGGAAGCCCAGGACAGCAACTGAGTCGGACAGCTGCAAAGACAGAGTCCCAAAGAACCGTCCTGACACTCGGAGGCTAGCACACAATGTCGACATTTAATTTACTGCATGTTTCACTCGGAAGCACTATGCTATCCTAAAAGCTACACTACAGAAAAGGATCTAACTTCAGAGCAAAAGGACTTTCCCCTCCCAATCACAAGAGGTACGCTGGTTCCTTACTGCTGAAAAAAAAAAGCCAAGAACTTAATTTTTAATAGAACATGGAATATTAAAATGGTCCCTGAGATATAGCTGCTGGGTGCCATAATTACTGTACTGTCCTAACATACATGTGCAAATTTGTATTTTCTCTAATACCCCTAAGCTATTTTTAAATATCAAAAATAAAAGGCATTCATTTATAGATGCCTGGCATTTATAGATGCTGATAGCATTAAATATTCCAAGTGGAGAAAACAATTTGTTCTGATGGTACCCATACTTCTAAAACATTTAAGAAATAAAACCATCTAAAACTTTTCACCCTTTTTAGGGGCTACCAAACTCCTCTGAGCCCATTAGGAATTTGGGTGGGTGGAGAGACTTGAGGATCGAAGACAGGTAAATAAAGGTATGTCGTGTCTCGGGATAAAGTCTGGGGGGGGGGAGTAAGCTCTGAAGAGGGACGCTTGATGGAGGAGGAGGATGACATGGGATGACAACCTCCACCTTGCCTGGCAATGATAGCACACATCTTTAATCCCAGCAGCTAGAGGCAGGCGAACCCCTGAGTTTGATGCCAACCTGATCTACAGAGTGAGTTTCTGGAAAGACAGGGTTACGCAGAGGAACCCTGTCTCAAAAACAAACAAACAAAAATCCAAATGGAATTGCCATCCTCTCTGGTGGGGCTGGTGGTTGCTGCTCTGATGCACTGCTCCAGTGCACTGCTCTGTGCAGGGCAGCACCTCCCCTGGCCCTCCTGCCTGGTGGCCCCGGGATGAGGACAGCCATAGAAGCTCCTAAGCATTCCCTGCCTAATAGACAGAAATTAAAAACCTGAGTGATAGAATCTGCCATTAAGAGATTTAGCAATGCCAGCATAAAATGGAAGACCGTCTAACAAGAAGACTGGCCGACAGTTCTTTAATCATCACAACAAAACTTTCGAGAAACGTTAATACTGATGCTTTACTAGAAACGTTTCTCATTTAAAAAAACACAGCAGTTGGAAAATGTCTACTTACATAATCATATTTTAAGTTTGAGGCAAATGTAATAAGAAAACAGTTAAACTTTGTTGCTGTGGGATGTTCTGTATGTCCTGTGGGAGCCCTTCTTGGGTTCTTTGTGGCGTTACCCAGCAGGTCCGTATAGAGGATGATTAGGACCATGGGCCTGAGTGCAGGTGTTTGAGATGGTCTGCACTTGGCTGTGCTGGGGGATGGTCTGTATGTCAAGTTGCTCTGATTGGTTAATAAATAAAACCTGATCGGCCGTGGCTAGGAAAGATAGGCGGGACTAACAGAGAGGAGAAATAAAAGGACAGAAAGGCAGAAGGAGACGCTGCAGCCGCCGCCATGACCAGAGACACTGCAGCCGCCGCCATGACCAGCAGCATGTGAAGACGCCAGTAAGCCACTAGCCACATGGCAAGGTATAGATGTATGGAAATGGATCAATTTAAGATAAAAGCACAGTTAGCAAGATAAGGACAGTTAGCAGGAAGCCTGCCACGGCCATGCAGTTTGTAAGCAAAATAAGTCTCTGTGTTTACTTGGTTGGGTCTGAGCGGCTGTGGGACTGGCGGGTGACAAAGATTTGTCCTGACTGTGAGCAAGGCGGAAAAATCTAGCAACACTTTGTAGCAGTGGTTTATGATCCGCAGTGGCTTAACTAAGCACTCAGCCTAAGGCCCCCAAGAAATTAGGGACACTGTTTTTCAAATATATCTATTTCCTAACTAAGAGGAGCTTACCCACCTTTCAGTGACCAACAGCATGCTCAGTTCTGGGAGAAGCCCAGTGTTAGTTCTGTAACTCAGAGCCCTGAAGGAACAGCCCGTGGCTCCTCTGGACAAGGACAGCTGCTGAAGAAGTCCTCTCCCGGCAGAGTCCCAGCACACAGCACAATGCTGCACCCATGGAAAGTCCAGACCAAAGCCACACCCCTGAAAATGCCTGACATCTATAACCACTTTTAAGGATAAACAATGTTTGCAGGATTCTAGATTTCCAGACAACAGTGGAGGTTGCTCCAGCATCATCCAAGTTAATAGTATTGAAAACGAGGCAATAATGGGGGTCCCGATGAAACTGCTTATATCTAAACAACATTTACAGCCCAAATTCTCACAAATAGGTAAGGAATTATACAAAAATTCCTTGCTTTTCAAGCTGACACACTATACTGTTTATAATCAAATAATTCTATACAACAACCTAGTAAAGGACTGTCCTTCAGAGTAGATGGTAAGATACTTTCTGATACTCTCTGATCTCTCCATATGTGAAAAGGGAAGGGATGTCCCTCCCAGCCTTGATTTCTGGACTGTCCTTCATGCTGTCAGGTGCAGTCACCTGAGACAGAATGTCTCCAAATGTCAGCCCAGGTCACAGAAGGGCGTCCGGGGCAGTGGACACAGGCAGCCCTTCCCATTTTCAGTCTGGTGAGGAGGCCTTCACTCTCTTCTAGACCAGAGCCCGTCCCGTGTGGAAGAGTTAAGGGGAAACCCCACATGATCTGGACTGTAGCCCCCCAGCTGCTCATTAAACTGTCCCGGGCCTGCTTTTCATAGCTCAGGTGCCTTTCAAACTTGAAAATTCAGCACAAAAGTGTGTAAAGAGGTAAAACAAAGACCTCAGCCCACAGGTCCAGCTACTACACAAAATCACTGTGAGAAAGAAAGTTCAGAAGCTGCAGCAAGATGACAAACAAGTTAGACTCTCCCATGGGCAACAAGACAACTCATTACCACACTCAATAAAAATTGTAACATGTCACGAACAGGAAAACACTATATAATTTGCAGAGGAGACAAAAGATGATCCATGAACAGATTCCAAATTAACTCATTTTATCAAAAATTCCAATAATAGCAAAATGCTATTCTCTAAAAATGTTAATGTTACAATGATGTGCATGTATGCATTCACACACACACACACACACACACACACACACACACACACACACACACACTATACATATAAGTTACCTCTCCCCTACACCCTCAGTTTCTCTTCAGACCTGACACCTGTAACTTGGTCAAGGTTTTACAACACATTAATGGGATCTTTCCAGTGATGGGCAAGTACAGAGACACTAAAAAAAAGTTGACTGGTTAGCTGCTTATTCCTCAGCAGAAAATGATTAAAAACACAGAGAAAGACAACCAGAACTAAACACAGTAGAACCCTACCAACCACAGGCTGCCAGACCTTCAACTGTGCCACAATAATACTGCGGGAAAAATGCCTAAAACCATGACTAAACTCTAGATAGTCTCTGCTTCAAGCCTTCCTCTGCCTTCTAAAGCAAGCTCAGCAAAAGCAGCTAAGAAAAACTTAAAAAGAATAAAAAGAAAGACAACTTTTCCCTTTCCTATCCCAAGGATAAACAGAGCCTTGTACATACTCCTAACCCTTTTTCAGTCCTAGTTAAGCAGCTGTAAAATAAACAAGATATTTTTAAGTCAGTTAAGTACTCATAGCTTAACATTTAAAATTATCCAATGAGGTAATCATCTGGCTTAATGATTTCAACTAAAACACTGTGGATTTACAGAATTTCCATCACAACCCATTCAAAAGACAAGGCACTTACCCAAACAAAGACACTTAAAAGTTAATCATGAGTGGCATGTGCCTTTAATCCTAGCATTTGGGAGGCAGAAACAGGTGGATCTCTTTTCAGTTTGAGGTCAGCCTAGTCTACATCGAGTCTGAGGCTAGCTAGGGATACACAGTGAGACCTTGGTTTAATAAACAAAAAATAAATAAAATAAACCAAATTAACTACAGAATAATGGTTTTAATATTTAAGAATAAAAGCCCCTCATTAGAAAGTCTATTTCTCTTTCTTTTCTTTTTTTTTTTTGGGGGGGGGGGTTTCGAGACAGGGTTTTCTCTGTGTAGCTTTGCACCTTTCCTGGAACTCACTTGGTAGCCCAGGCTGGCCTCGAACTCACAGAAATCCACCTGCCTCTGCCTCCCAAGTGCTGGGATTAAAAGAAAGTCTATTTCTATAGTAAATTTCACCCTCTTCATGTACATTATGCAAAAGCAGTTAACATTTCAGTTCTATACCTAGCCAAAGTAATCCAGAAAATACTGTTGTCCAAAGGCTTCATCCTATCCTAAATCCATATGGCAGTACTCTAACCTAAATGATACAATTAAAAGTCACTACAGCAGTCTCCCTCTCTCCACCAATAGCACTCAAAATCTCAGAAGAAGGGATGCTAGCAAATAAAAAGTGTGTAAGAAAAACTTCATGCTCAGTGATCTAAAGTAAGTGTGTAGCAACCAAGTTTCCCTTTCAAGAAGTACATTTTTACAAGCAAGAACTCTTGATAGTAACAGTGGATAACATGGGTTTCTACAACACTTTACCACAGTTCTGTGCATAGCTGTCAACAATTAGAGCAAAGAATAAAAAGTAAAGCCGGGCAGTGGTGGCGCACGCCTTTAAACCCAGCACTCGGGAGGCAGAGGCAGGCGGATCTCTGTGAGTTCAAGTGACAGCTTAGTCTACAGAGCGAGTTCCAGGACAGCCAGGGCTACACAGAGAAGGGGGAAGGGGAGGAGACACACATTTACCAAACTCTAACTTTGGGCCAACTGTGGCAGTAAGCCACAACGCCAGAGAAACCTTGTGTGAGGCTCCAGGCAGCCGGGGTTGTGCAAAGGCCCTGAGCAGCCAGTCCCGTGGGGCACCTCCTATGAACGGATCCTCCGAAGGCACGGCCACCAGGCTCCAAAGCCCTCACTGTTCTACCGCGCCTCCAAGACAATGGTGGGAAATCCTACAAACTCCTCTAGAGGGCAGACTGCTGGGTGTGCAGAGGAACAAAGATGCCACGGGCCAGCAGCAGAAAAGTGTCAGGAAGAGAGGAGAGAGAACATCTCCTCCAGGCACAACCTAGAGAGGAAGCTGTAGCCATGGGGGAGACAGGAGATTAAATAAAGCATGCATGCAAAAGGGAATTCACAAGTTTCCAAAGGCACACTTTTAAAACAAAGAAAAAAGGCCCTAGTTATCAGTAGCCATGAATTTCGTGATCAGCTCTCAAAAAGCCCTGTGAAGAACACAGAACTAGGAAGTCCTGCACAAGCTGCCCCAGGCAGCACCTGCAGCTGCCTTCTTTTAAGCAACAGCTTAAATATGACCAAAGAACACAGAACAAATCAGGGCTGGAACCCGAAGTTGGCTGCAGGTATAGCTCAGTGGTAGAGCTGGACTTAGCATACACAAGAACCGGGACCACAATGAGGGGCAGGCTGGGAGTGGGGCTGGGGTCAGAGTGTAAGTGGTAGGCTAAGCCGTGTGGATTTGGTGAAGCAGGCTAGAGAGAAAGTGTGGGGAAGACGCCCAAGAGGTCCGCCGAGTCAGCATGCCATTTGTTGTTAGCTACTGGGTGACTGCACAAGTCACCTACATCTTTACCTCCCTTCTCCATCTCAAGAATGGGCTCATCAGATCATGTAAACATCATTGCTTAAAATGATAAATGTACTACCAAAACAGACCTGATAAGCAAGAGGAAAGACTAAGAAAACAGAGAAAAGTAGTGGTTTACTCCAACAGCCTAAATATGCAACTGTCAATGTCTTTGTGAGGTCAGTGTAGGAAGCAAAGCCATGGATGAACAGACACCATGAGAGCAGATGAAGTCCACTTGGAAACCTGTTGAAATACACAAGAGCCCAGTTACCAAGAACAGTGGTGACTATTAGTAAGCAGAAGAGGTAACTGAATAGACGGTGTTGTTTCCCCAAATGTATCCTGACTTGGAATTCAAAGACCACCTCCTGGTATACCCCAGCTGTCTTTACATTTTCTAGTATAAGACAGTTAAAACTGTTTAAAACACACACACACACACACAGATGTCAGTTCCAAAATAGGGTGATAGAGAGTGCTGTGGATATCACTCTATATAAATAAAATGCTGATTGGCCAGTAACCAGGCAGGAAATATAGGCGGGACTGGGAAGTGGAGGTTGAGGCAGGGAGACACTGCCAGCTGCTGTGAGGAGAAGCAACATGTTAAGATACCGGTAAGCCACAAGCCACATGGCAACTTATAGATTAATAGAAATGGGTTAATTTAAGATATAAGAATAGATAGCAAGAAGCCTGCCACGGCTGTACAGTTTGTAAGTAATATACGTCTCTGTGTGTTTATTTTGTAAGTGGCTGTCAGACTGCCGGGGCTTGGCGGGACACGGAGAGAAAACTCCAGCTCCAAGAGAGGCCTCAGCAGACAGGGGCAGGCACTGCTCACGCAGAGGCTCTGAGCTCAGCTGTCAGCTACACAAAGTTTCTAGCATTAGAATACTGGTCTCTTCTATTGACCCTAGGGTCCTCTTGAGTGTTGTTTTCAGCAACACCTAAAGATGGAACTCCCTCATCTCAAAGGTGTGTGAAGTCTCTGCCACTCTTCTACAATTCCATTCTATTAAACGACTTCCATGGCTTCCAAAACTACTATGAAAAAAGGGTATTGTAGGCCTATGTTAGCCTTGAAGAGGACTTCTTAGTCAAAGTGATTAATAGAAATTATATCAAAAACATAAGACCACACAAGATATTTCATCACTGAAGTGAATAATTATCACCAAGAGAAAATTTTAGAAAAATAATCTCACTTTATATTCAAATACATGTTATAAAATCTCAAATATAATAAATTGTAAAAATCGGATTCAGTAAATAAATCTTCAATATATAAATACTTCTTTCCAGCTGAATGAAAACTAAAATAAAAATAC
This sequence comes from Peromyscus maniculatus bairdii, assembly GCF_049852395.1. Lineage (NCBI taxonomy): Eukaryota > Metazoa > Chordata > Mammalia > Rodentia > Cricetidae > Peromyscus > Peromyscus maniculatus. The sequence continues at coordinate 84,339,982 of NC_134863.1, read as the reverse complement.
TGGCACACTACAATAGCACTTTTTCCTACTTCCCATGTTAGCAAGATTTTCTTTGAAGTCATTTGGAAAACACTATAGGTCTTTGGGGTGGGGGTGCTGGGGATTTGAACTCAGGTCTTTGCACTGCTCTAACCACTAAGAAGTCTGCCCCTTACCCAAGTTTAAGACTTCTAAAATGACCCTCAACTACTTGAATGTTGATGCATTCTAAATGTTCTAAATATCTAAAATGTTATCAGGGAACAGTTATAAAACTGTCGATACCAACAGACTAACTAACCAAAGTATGTCCTCTTCAGAGGGCGTAAGTGACCCACAGCCCCGGTCCCGACACCTTAGCACGTCCTCCAGCATCAGAGCTGCCTCCTGTGAGCTCCCACCTCTCACTACTCAAGTACAGTAACATGTTCAACTGCTGCACAGCAAAAGCCAAAACCCCTGACTCCACATATAATCTTTATAGCAGATTCTTACATGTTCATTCACTAAGCCTGAGCCAGGCCGTCACTCAACACTGTCTAATACATTAGCTCGCAGTCTGTGTGGCTACTCAGAATGAAGATGTGTTATAAATGTGAAGTACTTCATTAACATCTTAAATTTGATTAGAAATTTAAATAATGCATTTTAGATATATTGGGCAAAATTATATTATTATTAAAAATAATCTTAATTTTTTTAATTTAAAAAAATGTGTTTGCTTGGCTATCTTAAGTTATGTGAGTGGTTGCTACTTAGACAGTGTTGTTCTAGGCAAAGTTCTAGCATTGCTGACACAAACGTGAAAGTAGTGAGCAGGGCCTCGGCCTTCCAGAAGTCTGCATTTCACTCCACAGGAGTAGGAGGCATGCAGGCGACTGCCAGCAGAGCAGAGGGTTGGTGTTCTCAGGCAGAAACAGGTGAAACGGCCGGGGGGTGAGGTGAAAATACCTGCCTCCCCTCATCCTCCTCACGCTGAAGGCAGCCAGGCTGTTTCCAGGGCAAAGTCAGTGGAACGGCAGTGGCTGTTCCAGGGCACTTGCTGCCACGGAAAGCTCCAAAGCTAGCTGCAGTGGAGCTGCTCTGAGAAGCAGGGTACTACAGCTAACACTTGAGGGCTCAAGAGCCAGCAAGAAAGCCGGGTTTGACCCAGCTCTGTACACAGCATCTCCACCACTCATCCACTCAAGTCAGAGACCTGTTTCACTCTTTTCCTTCTACCCCTCAACACACTCCCTCCCTCTCCTCCTCTTCCTCCATCCCCATCCCATCCCCATCCCACCCCCCAGTCAAACTGTAGCAGGGCTCTGCCCTGAAACTCGTGCCCCGGATTCCTTCTTTGCTGTCTGTCAGGCCCCATGCCCTCAGCTGCGTCTGGGAAATCTCAAAGCCCACCTCTTGAACACACAGCTCTGGCGGCTAAGTGCTCTAAGCACCCCTCCCATTTCATTTCCCACCATTCTGTCTCCCACTAACTTTTGTCTCCACTACATTGCCCTGCTCGCTGTTCTTCAACAATGTTAGATAGGACACAACAGTTTTCGTCATTCAGAATGCACAGCTTACTCCCTTTTCTGCTTCTAAAATTCTGAACTCAAATTTTGAGAGCCAGATCAAATGTCATCCTGAGAAAACTTCTCCTAGAACCTTACTAAAAATCTTACTTCCCCCTTCCCTTAGAATGCTGTTCTTAACTCCCACAGCAATCGTGCCACATGCTAACGTCATCATTATGCTCTTGAAATAGAACCAGGACCTCTGAAGGAAGGATGGTCTTAATTATTTCTGCATTCTCAGAACTCCAACAGTGCAAAGTCTTAAAGGTAACAATGAATTAATGAGTGAAAGAAAAAGTAATTGAGGATTCTCTACCCAAGGTTTCCCCACTTGGGCTGAATAGGGCACTCTTCAGGAGATCCCACACCTCCCTGGGCTCAACTATAAACACTGCACACCAACTACATAGTGGAACTTCTCTACTCCTGTATTTTCCTATGCAAGAGTGTCATACCAACTCTTAGGGAACATAAACGGTACTCAAAAAAAGTTCAGGAGTGAGCAATACCAACATCACCCTAACAGGAGGCTGGTGATGAAGAAAGGCTTGCAGACGCACATAAGGTGGTCAATGTCAAATGCAGAATGGAACAATTTCCCATCTTACAGCCCAGCAGACTTTCCTCTGGAATACACTCTTAAACACATACCTTCCTACGGGGCTACTTGGAATGTGGACACCCTCCCGTGAAGCCGTTTGGTGAGAGGGAGGGAGAATCATGCTTACAATAAAGGAACAGGGCCGTCTGCTTAGCGTGGCACACAGAGCACTCTTCACTGAATCATGTATGAGCCTGAGCATTCCCATCCTAACTCCAAGTATTTTATCCATGTGTGCATGTTTCAAGAATGTCTATCCAAAATTCTAAACTCTTAGCAGAAAAGGTGGACTGTCTACACTGTTCATTACCAAAGCCATGTTACAAAGACAAGGGGAAAGAGCCACATGTGGCATCTTCAGCTGACTGCTCCGATGGCTTGAACCAGTCTCCTCTGCTGCCTGATACTTTGATCCTGTTCCTTTAAAAATTAGTTTAAAAAAGAAAAAAAAAAAAAAAAAAAAAACAGCCTAGAAAAAGAGGGTTTCTTTCTCGGTTGGCAGTCTTAAGTCTCTGACATACTCTTTTGGCCCCACTGCGTTAGACCTGTGGGGGCCACGGTGGGGGCACAAGGCAGAACAAAACTGTCCCTTGCACGGCAGACAGGAAGAAAAGAGAGAAGGGAAGGAAATGGATTCCAGAAGCGTCCTCAAGAGCGTGCCCATGGAGCCCTTAAAAGACCTCTCACCACACCCACTCTTAATTCTTCGTTCCTCCCTGGGAGCAAGTCGGGAACACACAGGCCTAGAAGACGCTCCGATGCCAACCACATCAGTACTTACACCCCCCTCACAGTCAGTCCTGTGCCTGATTTCCAACCTGTTCAGATGTTTCTTCTGTTGTACACCAGAGACTGGACTGTCATAGTAACTTGAATAATTGGAAACCACTCCACAAACAGTAAATAGAGTGTTGGGGAAGTAGTTTTAGAAAATACAGTTTCAAAAAAAAAAAAAAAGGAGCATGAAATAAAAAGCTGATCAGAGAACAGTCCGTGTCTCACTAACTGTACTGGCTAGTTTTACATCAACTTGACACAAGCCAAGTGTCATTCTGGAAAGGGAAGTTCACCTTACAAAGTGGCCCGCTAGGCTGGCCAGTGGGCATTTTCTTGACTGGTGACTGGAGCGGGCAGGCAGGCGGGAGGGAGGGCTCAGCTCACCGTGAGTGGCCGCACCCTGGGCTGGAGGTCCCGGGCTCTCCAGGGAAGCAGCCGCAGCAAGCCTGTAAGCAGCACGCCCTCCCCATGCCTCTGCTTCACTTCCTGCCCTGACCTTCCTGAGTGAGAGGGAAACTACAAGTTTGAGGATGAAATAAAGCCTTTCCTTCACAAATTACTTTGGTCATAGAATTTTATCACAATAATTAAGACATTGATGACATTTGTGGTGATTACATCCACCAAGACACTGGGATAGACAACAGTACTTACTTGTCTTGATTGTGGCGAGAAGACTCTATTCCCAGGCACCCTTGCACTTAGCATGGCCAGGTGACAAAACTCCAGCCAACAGAATGCCAATGGAAGTAAGGTGTGGCACACCAGGTCCTACACACATAACCTTGCTTTGTGTTCATGTCTATACTCTTTCCCCTTCAATGACTGACTACCAAAGCCCAGAATGACCTCTGGGTATGTTAGGATTCCGGCCACTCCTCCAGCTACATGACTGCACATGCACAGTTCAGTAGCCAAGCAAGAGGAATCCAGAAGAAGCAGATCACAGGCCCCTCCCCTTCCTCTTCTCCTCCCCCCTCTCCCTCCTCCTCACGTGTCTTTCCACTAGGCCTGGCCACGCTCTCTTCTGTCCCTCCCCTCTCCCTTCTAGTAAAACTCTGCTCTGATAACGGGTTCGGTCGTGCCTCACACAGTAACAGCGGCGCTCATTAAAACCAACACTGGTGCTGTGACGAAGCAGGCTCGCCCAGCGCTCTGCGTCTGCAACCTTGTGTCCGTCCTGGTTTTGCTCCATCTGCCGGCTTTTTTCATTTGCCCAGCCGCCGGACTGCGACGTACAACACACTGACTGCCCAGATTGGTGAGTTTTCCCTTTCCAATCCCTCGCCATTTCCCACAACTATAGCCTGAGATATATTTCTCACATTGGACCCTTGGGGGGTCCTCGGGCTGTGTACCACAGTTCTCTCGACAAAGCATTGAATGCTGTCGGACTGGGGGAGGGGGTCCTCCTGGTACGTAAGCTCCCAGGCCTAAACCCTCCTTTGATGAAGAGTCGGGTAACTTGTGCTGCTAATTTATGCTGGTCCACAGATCTTGACCTATTCTCGGGGATGCCTGAGATGGGAGTCTTGGATCCTGTTTGTTATTTTAATTTTTTTCTCTCGGCTGCAGTTACAGGACATGAAGGCTTCCTCCTCTTGGTCCCATTCCTCCTCTGAGAAATGCCTTAAATATCCCTATTTTATGTAAATATGGCCGCATAATGGCTGCTTGAACCCCAATATTTCATGGGAATTAGCTAACTTCTGCCAGTGAACGGGCAAATGAAAAGAGTTACCTCATCCCCAAGCTTTTTACCTAAGCTCTGAACCCTCCCTTTCTGAGTCTTCTCTCCTGCCCACGGTCAACCTGAACTTGAAGAATCTCTGACTCCAAAGAACCTCCACTTATCTGACCTCCGTTCTGTTCTCTAGTACGGGGTGGGCTGCTCCTGCCCGACCCTGGCTCCCACCTCCACTCTGACTGTCACCCATTCTCAGCTGCCCTGAGAAGCACGGACAGGTCTGGAAGCAGGCTAGGATGCCGGCCAATGAGTTTACAATCAGGACCCACATTGGGATTATAATAATCCAGATGGCTCTCTAGCCAGAGATCAGTTTACAGCCTGCCTCCTGGCAGGTCTTCCTAAAGCTGTCCTCAAACTGGCAAACTATCCAAAAAAAAAAAAGTAATTCAAGAAACAGAATAAAATCCGTCTCATGTCTCCCAGAGCTTCTCAACATCAGGGCTAACTTAAACATCTGGAGAGAGGGCCCCTAACCCCACAGGCAGAAGTCTGAGCTGTGGCATTTAAGGAACCATGGGAGAGATGAGAAAGCCCATGAACAGAATTGCCAAATGCTGGCACACGCTATCCAAGCGACTGCATCAGGGCTTCCAGGTCCCTGTTTTAATGTGTGCTAGAGAAAGCCACGCAGGCTAGTGCACTAGTGCATGCCCTGCCCCTCCAGGTCCCATCAGTTGAGCCTTGTTTGAAGTGCCACCTGGAGAGATGCTGGTCAGCTGACTGCCCTCGTGCACCTCGTGGCACGGGGACATCACAGACCTCCAGCAGACTTCCTAGGCTTGGCCATGGACCACCGGGAACCCAGAATGCAGCATGGGCGATCGTTTCCTTCCTGTTGGACACTGAGCCACTTATTCAATCCTAAGGGAGTTTTGGGGTCCCACCTCTCCTTCTCGTTTCCCTATTGTTGGGGTAGGGGGACAGCCTTACCGCCTCACCAGACCCCACCACTTGACTGTACTTTCAGAGGACCTAATGGGGGGAGAGTGTCCAGCTGAGGCGGGGCTTTCGTTTCATTGCCCCCTCCACGTGCCTCCCTCCAGACCGGTCAGTAGCTTCTCCTCCCCATGCACAGGGACAGACAGGGCCCACCTCTCTCTCAAGTCCCAGAGGATTCCGGGATCCACTGCCTTGTCACCAATTCCAGAAGAATGAGGTTTCACCCCACAAGCTTTTCTCTTCCTGGTTCCCTCTTCTAATTAACTACTCAGCTAATTGTTACAGGATCACCATAGAGCTGGAGTCCAAGGACCATCAAGTATATACCCAGGAGGTAAGGAACAGTAACAGTCCAGAGGTATTTGATATTACTCTGTTATATTAAAGTCTGTATTTTGCAATCTATTAAATGCTCTCAGCAATTGATCACCTGTGTCTCCTGGGTGCCAAACTAATAAAAGAAGCAGGTGCCTTAAAATAATCTGTCTCTGATAAAGCTTATCTCAGGTAAAAATTAAAAACATGTTCCAAATATTTCCTTCTCTCTCTCTCACTCACTCACTCACTCAGCAATATAACCAGAGTACTAAACACTACAATGTCATGGTCACCAGCCCAAGACTTTAATTTTCTCATGGCTGCTTCTTAATGTTTAAATTTTTTTTTTTTCTAAGCTCCAGAAACCAGCTTGAATCCATATGGACAGGTCAGATCTGCTTCAGATAAGTGCAACCCAAACTTTCCTGGTCCCGGGATTCTCCCACCCCACCCCCGCAAAGGAAATAATAAAAATAATAATTCTTTTTTCTAAGCTTTTCTCTGTCTCACCAGCCCCTCTCAGACACAGGCGTCCAGAGTCCCAGGCCAAAAGGGATGACGGACAGGTCCAAGGCAGCACACAACAGCCCATCATCCCAGGACGCCTGTCTACCTCCGAACCCCCCTTCCCTACCCCCCACCTCAAGAGTCAACCGATGTCCACCAAGTCAGCTGGAAGCAGTTTTCAGGAGACACGACACCCCTATACCCACCCACCCACCTTTTTTTATAATAAGCAAAAAGTCTGAAATGTTAAGATTCCAGCCACTCCTCCAGCTCTATGACCGCACATGCGCAGTTCAATAGCCAAGCAAGGGGTCTTATGTCTTACATCATCCATGCACTGCGTGCAACACGGTCATGCAATCTGTGCATGCATGTGGTAGCTCCATAAGCCCACATGCCCAGGGGAATATTTAAAAAGCCAGTCACAGATTCCTGCCCCTCTCCCTTCTCCTCACTGTCTTTCCGACAGGCCTGGCCACGCTCTCTTCTTCCCCCTACACCCCAATAAAGCTCTGATACTGGGTTTTGTCATGCCTCATGACCTTTCTCACACGGTAACAGCGCTGCCTATAAAACCAACAGGGTACTTTCTTTGGTGTGAGATGTCTGCGTTTTGTTTTGAACAACTATGGAACAGCAGTTACACTAACAGCCAATGGAATAGTACAAGTGATAGTGTACTGTAAGCCAGCTTTAGTAAGTACAGAAATATCAATCTCAAAAGACTTCACAGAGATGTTATTTCTGTTTGGAGACACCAGTCAGAGGCATGCCAGTGAGAACCTGAACTGACACAAAGCCTAGAGAACATGCTCTGGCTTCACACCAGTGAGAACCTAGACTGACACAAAGCCTGGAACCCGCGTCTGGCACAGAAGGGGCAGCTCACTTCTTGGAGAAGACTAAAAGCACAGAGTGGGGAAGTAGGGCAAGAACGACACTGGGACACATCTTCAATTCACATTGAATAATCTCAACTTATTATATATGTCCTTCCTTTGTTCAATATTTGAATTCAAAGAAGCCTACTATATATAGGTTTTTTGTTTTTTGTTTTTTTTTTTTTTTAGAGTTAGTCATGCTCTGTATCAGAAGAATGGAATGCCTCCATTACTTGTGTGAAAACTTTCCATTTTCATCCTAATAGCAAGGTCAGGTTATGAAGACACTATTTATCCCACAGCTCAGTAAGGGGGCTTCTGTAACCACACCAAATACCTCACCTCTGCAGTTCATTCAGAGTAGTTTGCATTTTGCATAACATAAAACTTAGAACATTCATTTTCCCAAGGTTTCTCAAGAGAATATGACACTAGGTCCCCCAACAAGAATTTCTTGTACCATACAATTTGAAATAACAATGATAAAAAGTGGTGGCACACACTGTAGCACCAGCACCCTGGAGGCTGAGGCAGGAGGATGAGTTTGATGTCAATCTGAGTTACATACGGCCAGGCTTAGCAAGATATTAACTCTGGGGCCATCAATGAATAAATGAGAGAGAAAAAGGTATAAGAATAGTATGGTTAAATATCTAGCATTTTGCACAACATAAAACTTAGAACATCAACTTCTTAGTTGACAGAAAATCCTCTTAATCCTGCCTAAAATAATTTACATTAACCTTAACATAACTAACAAACTAATAATCCTCATTCTGCGTTTCTGGGAACCCAAATCACTGTGTGAAGGAATATGAAACAAACCATGTTTTAAACGTATTAGAGGAAAATCTGTATCTCAGCTTCCGTGAAGCAGGAGACTTGACAAGCAACCTTGTCTAGTTTACAGAGACGACTATTAACTCATAATTTTAATACACAAAACCATGACACACATTCACATCTAGAAACACTTAGAATAAATGCTTTTCTGAGGCACAATAGGTTTATTCCTTCAAAGTAAAAACTGGTTACAGCCACACAGTGATCCTACACCAAGAGGCAGAAGCTACCCACTACAACCCAGAGCTCTAAGTCCAAGACACTTCTGTCAGCTCTTCAGAAGAAACTTCACTTTCCAGCTCCAAACCTGGACCGTGCTTTTCAGTCAAATGGCTGGCAAAGCCTTGCACAGGGATCAACACTATTTTAAAATGGAATGTTTGAGAATTTCATCCATGAGCACTCTGTTTCCATCACTTCAGCCCTCCCCTCCTCCAGCTCCTGCTGTGCACTCCCACTCCCTCTTATGACTATTAATACACACATGTAGACATACATGCGCATGTGTGTTTGTACAAACACATCCTGTGAGTTGTTTAGGACAGAACACGCAGGACTGGCTCCCCAGTCAGGGGCGGTGTGGCTAGAAGACCCAACGAGCACAACTGTATCCACAAAACAACAACAACAACAAAACAGCAGCACCATGCTGTCCTGGAATCTTGGGATTCTGAAGCCAAGTCAGTTTCAGGCACTGGAGACTCATATTTATTTGCGTATGTGTTCATTACTATAAACGTGCCTGTATATAAAGTTCTACCTGTCAATACCAGACTTAAAATAATTCATCACTTTGTTCTGCATGTTTCTATGAATAGGAATGCTCTTGAGTGACAGGGAAACAATGTGATGGAGTGGGAAGGTGAGTGCACACTCCTGTGGAGGCCAGAGGACAACCTCGGAGGCCATTCCTCAGATGCAATCCACCTTGATGGCATTATTACTGTTGCTGTTTCTTTGTTTTGTATCTGTTTTTAGACAGTAGGCTAAACTGGCCGGGCAGTGAGCCCCAAGAGCCCATTTCTCCCCTTGCCAGTGCCAGGATACAAGTGGACACACTGTCAGGGGTAGCCAGCCAAACTGTCCTCAAACTCAGACTCCTCCTGCCACAGCCCTTCAGCATTTGCCTCCCTGTGTGAAACCCCACAACCAGCTCGGCTTTTTAAAAACATGGATTCTAGGGACAGAATTTAAGTCCCTCATACTTGCAAGGCAAGAACATAATCAACTGAGCTATCTCTCGTCTTATAAATGTATATGTGAGATGAAATACCACAGACTTGTATTTATCTGCTATGAAGTCTTCCTCTCCAACTATGATCAATCAGTCGACTGACCCTGAGAATGAACTGTTGCTTCAGGCAATGATCAATCTGCAGTGAGCGGACAAATAACAGGCACCTTCAAAGATGAAGCTTTGTGCAGAGTGTCAGTGGAGTGCTCGGCCACAAACAAGAGATGAGCAGCACCACCACCACCCCCAAGGCTCAGGGACCACTGTGAAAGAGCACAGAACAGAAGCGGGGAGAGACTGAGAAGGACCCGAGCAAAGGAGCATCTTCTGGACATGGCAGGACCGTTAGACTCATGAACTCACAGCAGCTTTGGCTGCCTGCACAGGATCAAACTGGTCACCATCCTAACTGGAAGGGGAGGGGTTCCTGAGTTCCCATATCTAACCAGCTGACCGCACAGCAGGGAGGGAGAGTCAGTCTTCTCTAAAGGTGGTAGTTGGGCCATGCTCCAATCGATGGCCCAGCAACCAAAAGTATATCATAAGCACAAACTGGACTTGGTGGGTTATTATGGGAGGGAGGGAGGGAGGGAGGGAGGGAGGGGGGGAGGGAGGGAGGGGGGGAGGGAGGGAGGGGGAGAGGGAGGGAGGGAGAGAGGAGGAGGGGGGAGGGGAGAAGAGAAGCAAAGAAAGAAGAAAAGTCAGAGGCTACCCCCACAAAGTCTCACCAATATGACTACCTAAGCATGAGCTGAACTAGGACAACAACCACCATGCTGGCATGGATTTAAATTACAGAAGTCCACTCCTTTTAAGGAGGCTTCTAGGCTTCCGCTCCAAATGGGGAACAGTGTGAAGCTGCTGAGAAAACAGGAGGTTCGAAGGATCTTCTTCTGCACAACTGTGACCAACAACTACAGAGAGCAGAGTATAAAGACCTCAACTCATGACTCAAAAGATACAGGATGTAATACAATAAAACCACAAGTCAACAAGAGACACTACAGAAACCACAAACAAGCTTCTACTCAGCTAGTCTTGGCAGGTGCCATTTAAACTCTCCACCCTCCATGGTATGTGGTGATGTGGAGTCCAAGAGTCCTCAGGAAAACCTCCCAGATTTACCATCTCTGTGTTACCATGGTGCTCTTCAAGTAAGGCTGTGGGAACAGACGTGTATTGTGAAACGTCATTGGTTTAAGGTTTGCACTTGGGGAAGGACTCTCAGTAAGCTCAACTTGAAGAAATAATGCATCCCTGACTTACTACAAACATCCTCCAAATTGAACTCCCTGGCTTGATTTCTAAACTCGCAAGCCTTCCTGGTTTGATCCTTTGCTAAAACATCTCATTCCTGCAGCCGGTCTACTCAGATCAGATACATTTATTTACATGTTAACTCAAGCAGCCACTAGTTACCAAGTACTACTCCAGGTGGTGCTGGGGTGAGCCAAGGGCCCTCCAGTCTGTCACAGCTGCTGCAGTGAGGCTGGGAGTAGGCAGTGCTCCGGAAATGACATTATTATGAACTCCTTCTACAGTGCTCATTAGTAAATGGCTTCTAAACGAGAGAAACAGAGGGAGGAAGGGGAGCAGGAATGCGAGTGCAGGGACCCCAGGGAAAAGGCTGCAACCTCAACTGCCACACCTTAGCCCCCAGGCCCTCAGACTGTGAGATTCTTTGGAAACAGTTTGACAAAGAGGCAGTTAGGTTAGTTAAAATAAAGTCACTCAGTAGACACTAATCCAATCTGACTGGTGTCTCCTGGACATGGAGTCAAATATTAAACAAAACTGTAATAAATTCAATCAACAATCTTTCTTTTTTTTTTTTTTTTTTTTTTGGTTTTTCGAGACAGGGTTTCTCTGTGTAGCTTTGTGCCTTTCCTGGAACTCACTTGGTAGCCCAGGCTGGCCTCGAACTCACAGAGATCCGCCTGGCTCTGCCTCCCGAGTGCTGGGATTAAAGGCGTGCGCCACCACCGCCCGGCCAACAATCTTTCTAAAAGGACAAATGCCATAAACAAGTAGGTTTTATTTCAGAATGCAATGTCAGTTTAGCAATGAGATTCAAGTTACTTAAAAAAGAAAAACACAGAATAGTCTCTACAGATACAAGAGAGAAAAATGATAAATCCAACACCATTCTAGGTAGATTTAAAAAAAAAAAAAAAGCTTTAATGAGGAATAGAAAGTATTTCTTCAGTGACAAATGTGGTGATATTTTATTTGTGCACCCCAATAAAGGTTATCTGGGGATTAGAGGAAAAAGCCAGCCACTATATTAAACATAGAAGTCAGGCAATGGTAGCACACGCCTTTAATGCTAGCATTCAGGAGGCAGAAATTCATCCGATCTCTGTGAGTTCAAGGCCAGGCATGATGGCACACGCCTTTAATCCCAGTGCTAGTTAACCATAGAGGTCTGGAGGTCTGTACAGACAGACAAGAAGTGATAGGACTCGGTGGAGAGAGGAAGTGAGACAGCAGGGCACCGAAAGGATGTAAGCGTGAGTATACAGGAAGTAGCTCTCTCGGCTGACGATTTCCTGGTGGTAAGAATGTGGCTGGCTTCTTTCTGCTTCCCTGATCTCTCAGTTTTCACCCCTAATATCTGACTCTGGGTTTTTTACCAATAAAACAGTTTAGCAATTCGTCTTACATACAAAGGATATTGGCAAAAAGAAAAAACATTACCTACATTTACATCATACTTAGAAGTGAAAGTTTAAAACATCTCCCTTCTAAACCAAGGAACAAGAAATAATCTCATTTTTCTGCATTTCTATTCAATGCTATATTCCATGTTCTGTAAATTTGTTCTATAAATATTCTCTGTAAATATAGTCCATGGAGACTTCAGCCAGTGTGGTATGGTAAGAAAAAAATATAAACAACCAAAATGGAAAACTGTCTCTCAATGGACAATTATCTCTGAAGAAAAAACTATGAGTCGGGCGTGATGGTGCAGACCTTTAATCCCATCACTTGGGAGGCAGAGGCAGGTGTGTCTCAAGGCTGCTGGTCTACAAAGTAAAGTTCCAGGACAGCTAGGGCTACACAGAGAAACTGTCTCAAAAAAACTGGAAACAAAAAAAAAATCTATTTGAGCTAATAATACAAGATTAATATAGGAAAAATCAACATATACATATATATTACTAACTACAATTAGAATCTGGAATATAAATGAATTTATAACATCAAAAATGTAAAATGTTTTTGTCATAAATATAAAATACATATGTCATAAATATAAAATACATATCAAAAATTTCTAAAGTAAAATAATCTTGAACTGGAGAAATTCAGTAAAAATATGTAATATGTGCAGAGTCTAAAGAATCAATACTGTTAATAATTCCTCCAAAATTACTACAGATTCAACACAATCTAATTCAATGTTCTAGAGGCTTTTTTGAAGAAATGAACAAAAGAACTTAAGAACTCAAACAGAAATGTAAGGGGCTCAACCAGTTGTAACAACTTTGAAAAATAACACCAGGATTAACGTCACCTTACTGAAGTACTAAGGCTTCATCATTGGCAAATGATACCAGCATTGAGACAGACAGATTAATGGAACAGAAAACACAAGATTCACAAGAAGACATGAACATAACTGAAAATGGACTATGAATATGGCATGTAACAGTAACTCTCAAAGGACAGTCATTTCAACAAATGGTTCTAAAGGGACAGTCTTAAAAACAAAAAAAAAAAAAAAAAAAACAGATGCGAAAGCGATCAGCAATTAGTGACACTTACTGTGCTTGTAGAGGACCCAAGTTCAGTTCACAGCACACATACAGTGGCTTGCAAACATCTGTTACTCCAGCAGTTCCAGAGCGCCTTTGTGCATCCTGCACACAAGTACAACCTCACGCAAGCGCGCACACACACTTAACAGACAACAGCAACAACCAAATTATGCTTGACACTAGCAAATATTAACTCCAAATGAATCACTGACTTAAAGATAAGTTTATAAAAACTATAAATCTAAGGAGAGAAAAATCACAGGACCAAAGAGTCTTTCTGATCTTAGAACAATTAAATCAAGATTTGGCAAAAGGTCAATTTTTATTTTTTTTTTTTAAAGATTTATTTATTTATTATGTATACAGTGTTCTGTGTGTATGTATGCCTGCAGGCCAGAAGAGGGCACCAGATCTCATTACAGATGGTTGTGAGCCACCATGTGGTTGCTGGGAATTGAACTCAGGACCTCTGGAAGAGCAGTCAGTGCTCTTAACCTCTGAGCCATCTCTCCAGCCCAAGGTCAATTTTTAAAAGAATCAAATTAATAAATAAGACTTCATAAAAATTTTAAACATCTAATCTTTCAGACACTTAATGAAAGATGAGCCATGGAATAAGAGGAAATTCCTAAAAATCACATACTGATTTAAAAAAAAAAAATCTAAGCCAGGTGGTGGCGGCACACACCTTTAATCCCAGCACTCGGGAGGCAGAGACAGGCAGATCTCTGTGAGGCCAGCCTGGTCTACAGAGCGAGATCCAGGACAGCTAGGACTACACAAGAGAAACCCTGTCTCCAAAATACAAAAACAAAACAAAAAAATAAAAAATAAAATAAACCCGAAATTCTTAAAGCTCAATAAGAAAACAATCAATTGTTTAATTAAAGATTAACAACAACAAAACACCAGTAACTGCTCGGTCGGTTACTCACTGGGAGGACAAATTGAACAACGCAAAATGTCTCCCAGTGACAGTCAGCGGGAAGCAAAGGGCAGCCCCACTGCTCCCCATCTGAACGCTTACAAACCAGCGTGCAGGCACAGTGACGCTCGGAGGATACCCCAACTCAGAAACCAGTGCCCAGTTCTCAAAAGTTAAGTCTATTCTCCTATATGCTATCATCCCACTTTACCCAAGAGAAATTAAAACTTATATCCATATAAAGAGTTGCTCTCTTTTACTTGTAATATGTCAAAATTCTGAAAAGATTAAAAACTTTCAATAGACAAATGTGTAAACTGTAGTAAAACAAAATACTAATCTGTTAAACAAAAGAAACGTGATATGACACAGACGACTCTCAAAAAAACCGTATCCCGTGAAAACAAGACTGTGTGTGGACTACTAGAGAATGCTAGAGACGGCAAAGCAATACATTAGGCCAACAATAAAGTAGGTAGCCACCTACAGATTTCAGGAGAGGAGTGCACTCTCTCAGAGACACGTTCAATCGCCTGCTCTATACAAATAAAACACAGACTGGGTGCAAGAGCGCTGACCTCCCCGGCAGATCTGCCCCTCCTCCACTCTACAGCACAGCCCATCTCCTGTGACAGCAACTCAAACCTACCGACTGCTCCCAGGAGAAGAGGTTCCTACTGTGATGAAGAAATGGCTATCTGGGTGTGAAAATTTCACAGAAAGCTTATTTAACAAGTTTTAATCATAAAACAATTCTGTAGAAAATTCAAACGCCCCCATTTCCACAAAACAATCTTGGAATTCACACTTCTGTTTGTCGGGGGATAAAAAAAACCTCTCTCTCATTAAGTATCTACAGCTGGCCCGGAACCACCTGTCTGGAATCCAAGCTGGTCTCAACCTCCCACTTCCTGCCTCAGCCTCCTTAGTGCTAGGATTACAGGCATGAGCCACTAGATCCCGGGAACCATCTCTCTCCAAAGCCCTCAACATTATTAACCTCCTTTCCCTCCTACCTAAGTTTAAAACAGCCATCTTCCATAGCCCGAGGCTTTCGGCACCACCTGTGAAAATGCTCCCCATCGTTCCCAACCATGAGAAGCCACTTCCATCAACACTGCTCGGCCAGCCCCTGCCCTGCATTCCCCCTGTTCTCACAGCATGGACACACTCCATCTTGAGAGAGTTACTGAAGACAAATAGCATCCCCTCCATTAAATTATAATTTAAGTCCAAGCCACTCTGACTCTGTGACTTATTAAAACATTTTTATAAGTTATTTTCTAAAATATCTCCAAAATACATGGCTAAAGAAAATATAATTAATAATGAAGTTACGGTTTAATTTTTATTTTCATTCTTCACAAATCTGTGAAACTGTCCCATCAACCTGTCTACCTGACTTAACTAGCTCTTCAATAATGGACAGAACAGTTAAATGTATATTCTAGAAAGTTGAAGACAAACATCAAAACTCAGATTATTTCTGGTATTTCAAGGCCTTAGAGCCAAACAAGGCGATGAAGAGGGTGAAAAAAAGTGTCCTGGGTTCCGTCAGGAGACCCAGAAAATGCAAAGTACTACTGACGACAAAAACCAAGAAGAAGGAGAAGAAGTCAGCAACGCTAGCTCAAGAGTAAGCTATCAGCTCTGATTTTAAGACAGTGGAAGACACCAAGCGGTGTGGAAGCCCGCCCAGGCAACGGACGCCTAAGATATGCTTGAGAACCCAATGCTGCTGCTGTCTTCACTTAGTCACCACCCTGAAGCTGTCCACTCCTGTCACTCGCCCAGCTACTTCATCTGTAAGCCACACTTCCCCAAACCACAGGGCTAAGGGCTCGCTTCCTGACTTGTTCTCAGACACTCTTCCATGCCCTGGATCAAAGTCCTCGACACTGAGAGGTATGGCGGCCAGTTTCTCCTCTGTCTGTTCTGTTTACAATGCACAGCAACTGAGGCATTTGGAGGCATTTGGCAGCGGAGCAGTCCTGGAGGACAGGGCTGTAGCTGGTGTGAAGGTGGGGGCCGTGGGAGAGGTGTAGAGCAGGCAGGTCCTTTGGAAAGCCCTAGAACTTTCCCACAGGCTTTCCTACAACACAGCCGATAACAGAGTGAGGCTGTCTCGAACCCCTGGCAAGAGGACTGTTTCCTTCGATCCACAAGGTTGGGGATCCACCAGACCTGCACACGGTATGTGCCAGCACAGACAAGGGAGGCGGTAAGACCTTCAGGCGGCCTCAGAGGGTCTACAGAGCTCGTCCACAGGGCCTATGGTGGCTCATGGGTGCTAAGTTTATCTGTGGCAGAACCAGGCGGGCTTTCCTTATTGGGGGGCAGAAAATTGTGGGAGTTCTGAAGGCATAGCACCGAGTCAGAAAACGAAACAAATACAGAACTTTTTAAGGAAATAAAAGGCAAGGTTCAGTTAAAAACAGTGCTAGAGACTCCCCTAAATCACTCACATTAATCCTGGTGACACTTCTCTGTGGGACCATTTTGCATTTTCATTTAACAATGTGTATGTTTATGTCTCTTCCCTTCGATTTCATCCACAAATATCTGACTTTTCTATTTTCCATAGATCCTTCCACCTAGCAATACCTAGGAGACTTGTCAACCAAAGACAACAAGCAGGAAGCCACCGTTCAAACTGTCTGCTTTAAATGAGGAGAGTGGCAGTAGTAAATAAATACAGTGGGATTTCAAATGAACAGAAGAACATGGTCGGGGTCAAGGTTCATTCTCCTGTGTGCTAGCTGACAGGATAATACAAGATAAATTCGGTCCAAAAGCTTATGGCAATTTACTACTAACAGGTATCACTGTAAGAAATCAAGACTATGAGAAGAACCATATATGCTACTGATTGCAAAATGGTACTATTTCTAGTCTGAAAAGAGAAGGATCAATTTTACTGAACAGTTTTAGAAAATATTTACATAGTGCTGCTACCTCCGAGTGACTTTAAAAGATAAAGCAAAAGTGCTGTCTTTTATGTTATATTTAATTAATCAAGATTTACAACTTCACTTCTACAATTTAATACACTTATTTGGCTACAGACATTTAACGGAGCAATTAAATCCTTATTTCCACTTCTGTTCCAAAGTCCGCCTGCCCGCAGTGAGTGGGAACTGCTGCAGATCATTAATCTAGCATTTATCAATGTCTCTCACCAGGCAACACAATGCAGAAAAGCACACAGAAACCATCCTGAACCCCAGCAACAGCAGCTCATTAGCATAGCCTACCACTAAACCGAAACCATATGATTGGAACGGTTAGTCAGAGTGCTAGCCAATCAAACTAGGTTATGCAAATAGACTATTTTAGTTGCCAGGGTAGAGCTACTTCCAATTGTCCAATAGGAAAACAAGCAATAAACAAGAAATGAAATTGAGCTTTGTCACATTTTCAAGTTGCTGTTAACACTTTCAGGTTTAGAACAAAATTAACAGCAACTATAAAGGATTGGATTTTCAATCTATTTGGAACTACAAAGGCAAACAGATGCAGACACACACAGAATACTGCTGAAATTTTAACTTTTTACTTTATACACATACGTTTTTCTAACACCTGCAGCCTTCAACACTTCAAGCCCCCCATCTTCTCAAAAGATTATGTAAATGCATTTCTACACATTTAAAGAGATTCTCAAACATTACACTTTAGAGAAATCCTAAAATATCATTTTTAGTTTTTGTAAAACTATAGTTTAGGTGGGTAATACAAAAAAACAAAGCTCAAGTAAATATTTTCAGGTTAGGAAAAAAATAGTATTTTGTCTTTTATTATGGAACCTTTTAAAATGTAATTATGTTAAATGTTAATTATGTAACATAATTTCAAAAATAATTAAAAATGCAGTAAGTATTAACCATATAAGGCTTAAAATATGCAGGCTGGAACCAAGAAAATTCTCATAGCTGAGAAAAAATGTTCTACTAAAAATGTAGCCACAATATAAAAATATGATATAAACATTAAATTTTCAGTAATGAATAAAATATTTTTTGAAACTTCTAATTCTGCTAGTATATACTAATAGCCAAAAGACAGTTTTAAAAAATATCTGTTCTGACAATCTTGTGGTTGAGGGAATTTCTTTAATTTCATCTAAATACTTTAAAACATGTCAAGGAGACAGTTATTACTTTTACCTTACAAAAGACACATTTTAAAATGCATGAACTTAGGTCACCCTTCCTGGCAATTATCCTCACTTTAATGGAATTTGGATTTGTCCCACACTGTTGAGAAGTTACTAGTTTTTAAATATTTTCCACAGAAGGCCCGTAAATGTCTCCAGAAAGATTTGTAGCATTTGTAAAAATATGCCATATGAAGACACAAAGCATGTTTAGGCTCCTAGTCTTAAGAAAAGTGCATGGCTCCTATGCCTAACACTGCAATTGACTCTTTCAGGAGCAAAGGGAGTAGATGGGGGTGTATCTAAATGAGAAAGGGGACAAGGGCTTGGGTGAGTATAAGCAAAGTACAGTAGCATGTATGAAAATGTCATCATGAAAGACAATTATTTTTGGAAAACTAGAAAAAAAATAGAAGAAGAATTCAAGTCACTCTCCCACCATCTCCAACCTGTCCCCCAATTTATTTCTATGTTCTCTCTACTCAGGAAATTCTTGATTTAAAAACAAAACAAAAATAAAACTCAGCATCCACTGGTACCAAGATCAAAACAGTGAGTTTCTTAAAGGGCAAAGGTTTCAACAAGGGAACTTTCAATCTAGAAGAAAGCCTAAGGCTATCAAAGACTAACTTTTCATCCTACAAATTGCATTTAGAACGTCTACAACATAAAAATCCTATAAATGAAATCTAAGCCCTCCCAAAGCATCTTCTAAATAGTATTAATAATAATTTCTCCTGCCCATACCAAAGAGCCTTTTTAATCAAAATTATTAAGATGAGCTGAGAATCATATCCCATGTAATCATCTACACCTACTAAAAAAGGTTCAAAACTCACTAATCCAAAATATTTTACCCATTCCTTAAGACAATTCATTCTGAATACATCAAACTTCAGTACCATTTAGCCTGTTTTCTTTTTTAAACTACTTACAAGCTATGAGCTTTAGTTCTCAACTATAAAGGCACCTTTACCCATGAATCAAATTCAGACCCCTTTGTTCCCTCCACATTGAAAAGAGAGTCCTAACTAACTCTGCCTATCTTCCAATCTACAGCAATTTAAAAAAGCACTTTCCACATACACAAGGACTGTTTCCTAATACACCTCTCAAACACTGTCCAGATCAAAAGAACTTCCAGTCCTTGAAAGGGTAAAAATTCAAGCCTTGGCACTACAGCCTTCCCTTCCCTTCAGGGACTGGAGACACAAGCAAACATCATCTGCCTGGTGACAGATGCTCTGCGATAAAGAAAGCAGCAGCATTTAGATGTTTGTAGCTTAACATCATTGCTTTTCAATCAATTAAAAAGTAGAATTTAGGAAATTGCAAGTATCACTTTTAGAATCAGAAATTAAACATTTTAATGTTCAAAAGTAGTTCACTCACTGAATTAGAATCTACATGAAACAGACACTAGAATTTCGAGTAAAAGAAGTAAGTCTTCTAAGTATACGCAACTAATCATTAACTTTTTAAACTCAGCCTTTTCAGTAAGGTCTCCTGTACTGGAGGAAGAACTAGATTTAGAACAACCAGTTGGTAACTTCTGTCTACAGTAAACAGGCTCGACACACGAAATAAGAGCCCCTCCCCCCTGCGTGCCCAGCAGACATCACGACACCATCACAGGATCACCCACTCACTGCCCCACAGAAGCCCCACTGACATCTCACACTCCACGTTAAGAAATCAAACAATGCAACTTGACAGTTTTGAAAATTTGTGGGTACCTATCTTGATCAGGTTTTTAATACCTCACTCTATAAGACAGTCCCTACCAGCTAACATACTATTTGCTGGGCATCTCTTAAAAAGACTCCAACTTTAGCCGAGTGGTGGTGGCACACACCTTTAATGCCAGCACTCGGGAGGCAGAGCCAGGCGGATCTTTGTGAGTTCGAGGCCAGCCTGGTCTACAGAGTAAGATTCAGTAAAGGCACAAAGCTACACAGAGAAACCCTGTCTCAAAAAAAAAAAAAAAGAGTTCAAAGTGTTTATTCCCGAAACACTGTAAAACCAGCCACACCTGACTTCAAGACAAGCACCAAGAACATGTACTCTGCATCTAAGATTAAAAACAAACAAAAACTCTCATGTTGATAGGTGACTATGTATCAACAATGAATCTGTTAGTCATTATTACCTGACATAAAACCAAATCTCAACCCAGGGCTAACACTTTCCGTGCTCAGAACACTGCAGTGATGACATTGCAGTGTGCTCCCTCCCTTTCTGTGAGCCTAGTAAGTTCTTCTACCTAGCAGGCTCCGGTTTCAGTCTGGAGGGTTTTTAAGTATACAAGTGTATGTGCTCATACACATAAACGTCTGCTGGGGAAAGGCTACACACTGCAACTATAAATGAGAACCTGCCTCAAAGTCAGCAGCAGGTCAGGAAAGAGGGTTTGGAGCAATTGTATTAAATGTTAGTTAACCAAAAACTAAAAGAGGACCAAGAGAGAGTGGCAAGAAGAGACACTGTAGACAGTTACTTGTTCTGTCTTCCTGGCAGACTGTCGGGAGTCTTTTGAATGTTTAAACACAGCAATAAACTATCATTGTATCTAAAAGTGATACAAGTAATCAAGAAAAGAAATTAAAAATTGAAGTGGTTAAAAATGTTACTCTTAGGAATGTGAACAAGGAAAAAAAAAAAACAAGTTCCATTTTTTCTATTTCCAAGATGTATTAAACCTTAAAAGCAGGCATGGAAACTGAGTGATTAAAGCATAATAAAAGAGGAAAATACAAGTCTGAATCTGGTACAGGGGGCTCAGTATGCTTGAAGAGGGGCAAAGTTTGCAAGAGAACTCTGGTTATGCCCAGTCGGTTCTAGAAACAACACATATTTAATATCCGTAGCTTTCCATCCGGTGTCAGCACTGACTGGGAAATGGGTAAATGCCCTTCCTCTCTCCAGCTTCCAATCCGATCAGGAGGGCAGACAGCCTGTCAGCAAATGCACAGACAGATGTGCAGAGGCCATGGAGTGACTGCAGTAGCAGCAGCAGCGGAGGGGCATATCCTGAGTCAGGAAGGGGACCCAGACAGCAGTGAGTCCTCAGTGCATTTCTAGTCATGCAGCTGAGCCGCCCAGTCATAAACTAGGCACCACCAGTGAATGGTGCCCACTTTACCAAAGAGAACTTGAGGCTCACCCTCAATGTTGCCCACTGCACATTCTCCTAGGTGGCATGTCACTAACTGGGGTGTCCTGCCTCTGTGGCATCAACTGTGGGGTCTCAGGAGTGATCCTGGGCTGGCCTTCACCATGACATTGTCAGAGCACAGCTGGCTAACAGCCCTCCACAGGACTGCTATTCTGATTATTACTGCATGGCAACACTCCAACACTTAGAACTTCCCAGCCACGACCACCTTCATTGTGCATCTAAGCCTGCACTCTGGGTAGGGTATGGCAGGGACAATGGTTCTGTCCACTCAGTGTTGCTTAGGTGACTTTGGACGTGAGAAGGAGGTTACCTGGGACCACGTGGACCCTGCTCACTCATATAAGTTAACAGTTATTGCTGGCTGGGATCAGAGCTAGGGACCTGGCCAGACATCTACAGATGGCTTTCTCATGAGGTCACTTGGCTTCCTCACACTACGCCACAATTTCAGGGGTGAACATTAAGAGAGGCAGAAAGACTCAAGAGACAGAACAAAAAGAATCAGGCAGCAGTGGTGTAGCATAGTGTGTTCATTAGGAAAGTTACTAAAACCGATCATACTCCAGGAAGGGAATTACTCTTTCAATTATCAGCCATGTTTTAAAATCATTGCATGTGGCACATAAGATTTAAAATAAACCCCTTGTAGATGTATTTGCAGGTAATTTGTGTAACTGTGCCTTGAGTTTCCATTGCTGTGATACATGACCAAAAGCAACCTGAAGAAGAAAGAGTTTACTTGGCTTGCAGATTACATCATCCAGGGAAGCCAGGGCAGGAACCTGGAGGCAGGAACCAAAGCAGAGTCCATGGAGGAACGCTGCTTACCGGCTTGCTTAACCCGCTCTCTTATAGAGCCCAGGACCCCCTGCCCCTGTAACACTCCCACAGTGAGCTGGACCACCCACATCAGTCATTATTACCACCTTGTGAAGCACGTCCACAGTGCGCTGGACTTCCCACATCAATCATCAATCAAGAAAACATCTTACAGAACTGACTACAATCTGATGATGGCATTTTCTCAATGGAGATTCCCCTTCCCAGATAACTCTAGTTTGTGTCAAGCTGATAAAAACCAAACCAGATTAAAATGATAGTGAACTTAGTGGTCTCTCTCCAGTAAGAGCCACTAATAATACGGATCTCAATGTTTCCTTTCAAGAATAGGTAAGAGATAGTACTAGTCTTTTTCATCTTTTTTTTTTTAAAGATTTTATTTTTTTATTACATATACAGCATGTATGACTGCAGGCCAGAAGAGGGCACCAGATCTCATTACAGATGGTTGTGAGCCACCATGTGGTTGCTGGGAATTGAACTCAGGACCTCTGGAAGAGCAGTCAGTGCTCTTAACCCCTGAGCCATCTCTCCAGCCCCTTTTTCATCTTTTAAGGGGTTATCTACATGAGAATATTATGTCAGGTTTCTTGGTTTGGCCTTTCTGCTTTACTTCTTAAACTGAAACAAATTTTAAACAATGGTCAAATCTATCCATCAAGCATAAACTCCATCTAATTATTCTCACAAACAAGTGTGTCCTTTCACTTCCATCAAGGGTTTCATTCACTGTTAGTAATATCAACTCTGACTTGGCTATTTAAGAAAGCATGTTCCTACTTACAACAGTGATGGTCTCTACGGACAAAAGCCAGCACTGGTAAGCTACTGAACCTTATCACAGGAAAAGTTAGTTATGAAGCCCTTGGGGATCTCTTTAAAGGGGAAAATATATTAGAAAAAATAAAAGGTCACCACCATCAACAGACTGTTAATGGCTTCATTCTAATTTGTTCAACAGATCTGAAAACCTATTATGCTCAGATGTTATTATAGGACCTTATCCATCCCAGACAAAAACATAAAGCTCCTGTGGAGCATGGTACTATGAAAACAAAGCCGGACAAATGCAAACTGGAAACTATTTTACAACAAGTAAACAATGCATGAGGTCCAGAACAGGATGTCAATCCTCAACTTGCACCCCAGTCCCATTCTTACAGGTATGTGACCTGGTGTATGTTACCTAAACACTGGCCTGTCAATCATGGCACCTGTCCCAGAGCTATCAATTAAAGAAAATAGGTTACTACATAAATAACTAATACTAGTTCTTGACATATTGTAATGGCTCAATGCACAAAGTGAACTGAAATCATTCTTAATGGAAAACATATACAATTAGCTGTGATGGTAATTACAAATGCACCAGGAAATAAGACTGTAAAATCAGTGAACATATGGATCTCAAGTCACTTTGTGCAATGTTTATGCTTACACAACTTACTTCAGAGGTGCTGAGTAAGAAAAACTTAACCTCAAGAAGATTAAGAATTTAGTAATCACAAATATGATGCATTTTACTTATGAAGGCAGAAAGAATATCAAGTTTTGAAAGTATTTTTCAAATAAAAATTCGCATTCCAATCATAAGCTACAGAGTAAGGGCACAAAGCATGGAACTCATACCGAGTACGCAGAGAATTCCAGTGCCTGATGGGTACAACAGCCCAAGACACAATTACAGCCCATTTTAAATTTAACTGATAAACATGAGAAATGTCTATTTATGGCTTAACAAAAATTCCCAATTATGTATATAACATGCTTTTGAACTGGTAATACAGATAGAACAAATAACATGTAGAGCATTAATATATAATTTGAGAAAATCTATCAGTTTCTCAAACAAATAAGAAATTAAGAAACTGCAAGTCCCAAATGTGAACAGTAACACAGGGCAACAGGAGAAGCCATTAAAAAACAGTAATAAATACAGAGCATCTCCAACAGGCAATGCTCGGGAATTTCAAGATCAGGGCGCTGCTTCCATAGTTCTGATCAGTGTCCCAAGAACAGAGTGAGGTGTGAAGTTTCATACTTTGTTTCCACAGTTATCATTGTATGCTTTTACTCTCTCTCTCTCTCTCTCTCTCTCTCTCTCTCTCTCTCTCTCTCTCTCTCTCTCTCTCTCTCTCTCTCTCTCTCTCACACACACCCCAAATCCTGTCTATTTCCTTTTCTCTGTTACGTGTCTGAAAGCAGAGCACGGCCTAAGAACCCCTACCTGGAGACAACACTAAGAGCCTGCCGCACCTGCATCTAAACGGATGTTCTTTTACTCGCAGTCCATAACTAGATAGCATCAAGACTCCACTTCTTCTCTCTTTCAGCATCCCACCATGCCCCTTCCTTCCTTACTGCAGAGAATGTAGGCATACATGCTAACCTGTCTTATAACCATCAATGTATAAGCCTCCCAACTCGGGATCTGGAGACCATGAAATCTTTTTGACTGTGTAAAGTTGTTCTCTGGCCGTCTTTAAGAGATCACAGAAACAATACTGTCCAAATTCACACTCATGGTTTTAGTATTCTGCATGCTGTCTCTTTAAAGTCAGTGTAGCTGGATATAAAACTCTTAGGTTTCCCGTGAGCACATTAACTGTTACTCTATTGCTTCTGCACAAAACAGTGCAATCAAAAACCAGTTCATGTTAATATTCCCTCCTCAAGAAGCCATCAGATCCTCCGCTTTGGGGATCCAACTTTGGGGGGAAGGAGGTGGTTGTTCTTGTTTGTAACAGGATCTTGCTATACAGCTTTAGCTGGCTTAGAACTCGATATAGACCTCATACTAGCGAGGATCCTCCTGCCTCTAAGGGTGAGGGGAGCAGAGATGTGTGCCAACATGCCTAGCCTTATCCACATTACTCTATTCAGTTACATGGCATATTTCCCCTCCGCCCCCATGCTTCCCGTCTCTCCCAATGTAAAGGCAAACCATTCAATTTTAGGAAACGTTCCTGCATTATTCTCATTGGTATATGTCAAGAGATTACTGTCTGCTGAAACTTCTCTGCTTTTCTCCACTATCACTTCCTCTTTTTTTTTAATTTGAGTTGTAACATTTTTCTGCTATTCATTATCTACCTATTCGAAGAAATTTTCATTCTCAAATTCACACTTCTTTTTTAAATCTTTATTTATTTGAGGCAGGGATTCTTCACTTGTTTGTTTACATGAGACAGGCTCTCGTGTCTCCCAGGTTGGATGAGGATGACAAGCTTCTGATGCTTCTGGCACTCCTGCCTCCTCGTGCCAAGCGCCAGGAGCAGAGGTGTGTCCCCCCAGCTCGTCTGTGTGGGCTGCAGCACAGACCCTCGAGCTGAGCAGACACTCCACCAACTACCCCAGCCCTAGCACCTCGGGGAGGCTTGTGTGCAACCCCCTTTCCTTTCTCTTCCAAAATGACCAACACATTTCTAAGTTTCCCCTACCCAATCCATGTTCTTCCATGTTCCATCAGTCCTGAGACTCTTCTGGGTTTGTCTGAAACAGTACAGTGGGAACTGTACTCTGCAGGCATCTCTTCCTGCTGTGTGTTCTTACTGTCTGTGTAATATTCTGTCCCTTGAGGTTCTCTTTTCACAATATTTTTTAAAGATTATTTTTATTTTATGTGTGTCAGTGTTTTGCCTGAATGTATGTTTGTGCACCATGTATGTGCCTGATACCTATGGAGGCCAGAAGATGGCATGTGATCTTTTGGAATTACAATTATGGATGATTGTGAGCTGTCATATGTGTATCATGTACTCTTAACCACTCAGCATCTCTCCAGTTCCTCCTCTTCTTGTTAGTACAAGAGTTGGAAGTTTTCTTGTGTTCCGCCCAGTCCGCAGCCACTCAGACCCAAATAAACACACAAAGGCTAATATTATTTTGAAACTATGGCCATGGCAGGCTTCTTGCTAGCTAGCTCCTGCATTGTAAACTAACCCATTCTATAAGTCTATACTTTGACACGAGGCTTGTGGCTCACCGGTTCTTTCCATCTTGCTTCTCATGGTGGCGGCTGGCAGTGTCTCCTCTGCTCTGACTATCTCCTTCCTCCTCTATCTATTTGGATTTCCCACCTGCCTCTAAGCTGCCTTGCCATAGGCCAAACGGCTTTATTTATCAATCAATCAGAGCAACACACATACATAGCATACAGAAAGACATTCCACCAAACTCTCTGGCAGCCAGCATAACTGTGGGCATCTATAATTCCAGCACTTCAGAAGTTGAGACTACAGACAGGGGTTCTGCACCATCCTGGGCTACCAGGCCAAACCTCTGTCAAAATAACAACAACAACAGAGAGAGAAAGGAGATGACAGTGGTGGCACTGACCATTCACGCAGCTGTGGGGAATCTGTGATTCTTTGCTGGTAACTTTTATCTAGGTTATAAAAACTATATGGAGGTTATGCAAAATGGAAACTACTACTGAGGGGCAGCAAGACGGCTCAGGTGCAGAGGAGGGCTGCGGCCGACCCCTGGGTCCCACCAGGTGGCAGTAGAGCACCTGCTCGCAGCTGCTGTCCTCTGACCACACACACAGGACAACACAAACTACGGGGACAGTAGTGTCCTCTCTCCCCATCTTCATGAGGACAAGACAGGACCTGCCTGACTGAATCTACCAGGCTGAGCGGAATCCCCAGGGCAGCCCTTGCCCTCAAGGAGATGGGAATGGGGGGTGGGCTTGGGGGGGGGGGGGGACAGGGGAATCCGTGGCTGATATGTAAAATTAAATTAAATTATAAAATTAAATTAAATTATAAATAAAATTAAATTAAAATAAATAAATGAAATATGTAAACTATTAAGTAACAATTCCTGGGTTTTTATCTTCCCCAACTTTCCTTTGCTTTGCCCATGCTGATTCCACAACTGTTCAATTTGGAGTCTATTTCCAGTGGTGTCTGCTTCGGCTAGCAAGGAAGCTTTAACTGGCTTTGAGAATCTACAGGACCCAGCTCTAACCCTTTCTGATCTTAAACACTCCTGGGAACTTACACTTTTCTGGCTCGCACTAATATTCTCAGACCTGCCCACTATGCTTCTGTGGGAGTTTTTGCTGGTGAGCTTGACATTTTCGGGTCCCTTAGTTAACTCTGTTGTGTGTCCTTATGCACAAATCCTGACACCACACCACTGTGGTGGTGATCACTGATTGTGTGGACTCATTTCTATCTGCGCCGGTGGGGATGTTTTCACATGGTCTCCTAGGCAATGTCTGTGGGATTGGGGGTTTTGCCCATCTAGATTTTCTGTCCACTTTTAGGGAAAACAGGGTTGATGAAAATCCACCTTGAGCTGTCACTTTTGTAGAACTCTGACATTATTATTATTATTATTATTATTATCATTATTATTATTATCATTATTATTATTATATGTATGTGCATATTCATGTGTGTCTGGTGCCTACAGAGACCAGAAGAGGGCATTAGATCCACGGCAACTGGAGCTGCAAAGTGAGAACTGGGAATCAAACCTGGGTCCTCCAGAAGAGCAGCCAGTGCTCTTAACAGCTGACTCATCTTTCTAGCCCCTCATTCTTTTAGACATAAACTCTGCTGGTTGGATTTTGTCAACTTGACACAAACCTTGACATATCTGGGAAGAAGGAATCTTAACTGAGGAAATGCCTTCAGAAGATTGGCTAAAAGACAAATTTGCAGAGTACTGTCTTGATTATGGACGGATGTGGGAGGCCTAGCCCACTGTGGATGGTGCCACCCCTATGTAGGTCTCCTGGACGGCTTGAGAAAGCAAAGCTGACGAGTCAACCAACAAGGAACACTCCCTGGCTTCTGCTTCAGTTCCTGCCCTGAGTTCTTGCCTGGCTCCCTTCACAGGCGGACGGACTATGATAAGAGCTGCAAGCTGACATGAACCCGCTCCACCCCAAGCTGCTTTAGGCAAGATGTTTTACCACAGCAAAAGAACCTAAAGCAGGCATTTACAAAGCAGCCCTAAAATAAAAAGTACTGTAAGGACCAGCAAAATGGGACTGTCCCCCAAACCCACACAGCAGGAGAACTGGCACCTACAAGCTGTCTTCTGACCTCCACAGGTACACTGTAGCACAAATGCATGCACACACACACAAATAAATGCGATTTTAAAGCATTAAAGTAATGTAAACATCTGCTTTTGTCTAGGCTTTCAGTAAAGGCCTTACCACCTACAAAAACTCAGCTTCCCAGCGAGACTGACCCATCGTGTGTGTGTGTGTGTGTGTGTGTGTGTGTGTGTGTGTGTGTGTGTGTGTGTGTGTGAACTTCCACACTGTGTTCTCGTGACACAATCAGCACGGCTGCTTAGAAGAGAAACGCTGGAACCACAAAGTACAAACACGGAAGAAACGGCAGACAGCGAGGAGGAGCTCCTGCAGCAGACACTGAGCAGACCTGTGCTCGAGCATCACTACCCTGGCAGAGTACCCTGGAGACGCACAGGGAGCAGGGTGGGATGCACTAGAGACCCCGACCTCCAGCCCAGAAGGCACTCCTCACAGGATCACAGAGGGAGCAGCTGTGGCTCCCCACCCCCACCCCCACCCCCATCTGCAGCAGCCTGCCCTCCCACCAGCCGACCTGAGTTCCCTGAACTGTAACAAGCACTGTCACCCAGAGAGCCAGACACACCTAATGTCAGGAAGTGAAAACTTAGGACCACCAGCTTTCTCACAGGTTTTAGTAGAAGCTTTAAAGGTCTCCAAATCCCATGACCTCAGTAACCCCAAAGTTAAAAAACTTTGACATTCAAGCCAAATATTCATGAATACTTGTTAGTAACTTTTAAAACTGAGAAAAATATTAATTTTAGAAAAAGCTGGGGGCTGGCTGGAAGTTGGCTCAGTGGTTAAGAGCGCTTGCTGCTCTTGCAGAGGACCCAGGTTTGATTCCCAGAGCCTACACGGTGGCTCCCAACCACCTGTAACTCCAGTTCCAGAGGACCCAATGCCTCTTCTGTCCTCTGAAATGACCAGGCACACACACGGTGCACAACACATATGTAGGCAAAACACTCATAGATATAAAATAAATCTAAGACTAGCTAAGCATGCTGACAAACACATATAACTCCAAAACTGCTGTGGGATGTTAATGTATGTCCTGTGGGAGCCCTTCTTGGGTTCCTTGTGGCGTTACCCAGCAGGTTTGCATAGAGGATGATTAGGACCATGGGCGGGATGGTCTGTATGTCAAGTTGCTCTGATTGGTTAATAAATAAAACCTGATTGGTCGTGGCTAGACAGGAAGAATAGGCGGGACTAACAGAGAGGAGATATAAAAGAACAGGAAGGCAGAAGGAGACGCTGCCAGCCACTGCCAGGACAAGCAGCATGTGAAGATGCTGGTAAGCCACGAGCCGCGTGGCAAGGTATAGATTTGTAGAAATACGTTACTTTAAGATATAGGAACAGTTAACAGGAGGCCTGCCACGGCCATACAGTTTGTAAGCAATATAAGTCTCTGTGTTTGCTTGGTTGGGTCTGAGCGGCTGTGGGACTGGCGGGTGACAGAGATTTGTCCTGACTGTGGGCAAGGCAGGAAAACTCTAGCTACAAAGGCAGAGGCAAGGCAGGGGGGTTCTGAGTACTAGGCCAACACAGGTACAAATACAGTTCAAGGATGATCAGGGCTACATATAACAAAACAACTTTAACTCATGGGATGGGGTGGGGTGGGGTGGGGTGGGTGGGGTGGGGTGGGGCTGCTAGGAATAAGCAATATGTAACTTAAACTAGGAAATGCTCACATGATGAAAAGGCTCAAAACAGCACATGCCCAAAGTAATCTATCCTCAAGACCAGTTAGGTCTATGTCCGAGTGATCTGGACCAAGTGACAGCAGGTCACTGATGCCAGTCTCCAATGGAACAGCAGTCAAATGGGAATATCAAATGCATTCTACCCAAGCTCACCATCATGAATGGCTATGCAGTGTGATCTCAACTTAAACTGGTATGGGGGTAGGGGATGCCATAGAGCAAGCGACCATTTCCTCATTGTCTTAGCTAGTGTTTCTATTGCTGTGATAAAACACCATGACCAAAAGCAACTTGGGAGGAAAGGGTCTACCTCATCCTAATGACTCTCAGGTCATTCCATTCCTGAGGGAAGTCAGAGCAGGAATTCAAGGCAGGAACTGAAGCAGAGGCTGTGGAGGGGTGCTGCTTTGCTGGCATGTTCCCTATGGCTTGCTCAGCCTGCTGTCTTGTAGCACCCAGGAGGCTCAGGATAGCAAGTCTGAGGCCAACCTGATCTACATGAGACCCTGTCTTGCAGGGAGGGGCTATGTGGTGATATATTGTGTACCCTAATAAATTTGCCTGAGGATCAGAGAAGCAGAACAGCCAGCTACTAGTTCTTACCTCTACGGAATTCTCAGCCTAAAGAGAGTGAGTTCCTGTTTCCTCATGCCTTATATACCTTTCTCTGCCCTGCCATATTACTTCTTGGGATTAAAGGCATGTGTGCTTCCCAAGCAAAGTCATGAGATCTCAAGTGCTGGGATTAAAGGTGTGTGCCACCACTGCCTGGCTCTCTTTCTCTCCTAGAATGGATCAATCTCGTGTAGCCCACTGTGGCCTTGAACTCACAGAGATCCAGACAGATCTCTGTCTCCCAAGTCATAAAATTAAAGGTGTGTGCCACCACTGCCTGACTTCTGTGTCTAATCTAGTGGCTGGCTCTGTCCTCTGATCCTCAGGCAAGTTTATTAGGGTACACAATGTATCACCACATTGGTATATGATAGGGCTATGTGCTGGGGGGGGGGGGGGTGTCAAGTGTGTGTTCAACCACACATAGGCTAGAAGCCAACATGAGGTGTCTTCAACTGGTTCCCACCTTCTTTCTTTGAGACAGGTCTCTCACTGACTCAGCTAGGCTGAGTAGAGAGTTAGCTCCAGAAACCATCTTGTCTCCACCTCTAATGAGCTAGGCACATGGCACATGCCACCAGGCCATCTTTGTACATGGGTGGTGAGAATCCAAACTCGAGTCTCACACTTGCACAGCAAACACTTTGCCAAATAAGCCATCTCCCACCACTACTAAATTTTTTAAGTGACTAGCATGTTACTATTATATACTTTAAAAAAGCTACTTTGTTAAAGAAAACCATTCAAACAAGAGTAGGACCAGCTGTCAAAGGGAACAAGTTTTCCCAAATAATGGTCTACAGGATGTGAGTATAAATCAAAATATAAAGGGGGTCTTTAACCAAACACACTGAAGAAATGCTGGCCTCCCAGGTTCCTTCCTGCGGGAGGCTTTATGTTAATGAGCATAATGATTCTAAGAAGGGTTTGCTTTTTCCCCCTAATCTAATCTTAGGAATGATTCTGTATCCAAAATAAACTGAACTTGGTTACAAGCTGATACCTCCCATCATTGCAACATTTAAATGGGAAGAAGGGATTATGTAGGAGACAACCAGGAGGTAGTCACTTGAGTCTAGAGGTGGCAGTCAGGGTGAGGTGAATTCAATCCCCAGGACTCAAATGGAGGAAGGAAAGAACAGACGCCCACAAGTCTGTCCTTCACACTGAGGCACACACAAGTACGTAAACACATGTAGTAAAAAGTTCTAAAACATTTACTTGCTGTACATCATGCCCTTACTGACTGAGACATTTCACTAACCCTCAACAGAGATTTTTTTTTTTAAGATTTATATATTTATTATGTATACAGTGTTCTGCCTGCAGGCCAGAAGAGGGCACCAGATCTCATTACAGAGGGTTGTGAGCCAACACGTGGGTGCTGGGAATTGAACTTGGGACCTCTAGAAGAACAGTGAGTGCTCTTAACTGCTGAGCCATCTCTCCAGCCCATGAACAGAGAGTCTTATAACATGGGCATTGAAGTGTCAACTGAAGCCATTACTGTGAACACAATTAGACTGAGACTATGGTATTTTTGCTATATGTGCCTTGAATTTCATAGGTAGGTGCTAAAATGTTATGACATACATCCATTACATGGTCCTCACACATCCACCCCTTCCTCTAAAGGAAATATGACCCTAGATAGGTAAACACCCAGAATTCTTAGAGGCACAACATTCATTACAGTACTTATTATGAAACAAGTGTTAGCCAAATAAATGTTTGCATACATCCTTCCAGAATTTAAAGGTAACTCTGAATTTACCTAATACTGCATTCTAGTTCCACTGGACACAACCAAAGGGGGAGCTTGGCGTTCTAACAAGTGAAAGCAGCAGCCAGCACACACCTGTGCTCCAGACACGTCGGTTTGACTCTGGCTCAGTGAATAACTCTTTCCTTGTCCTTTCCTTCCTTTCTCCCCAGCTTTACGGGGATAACTAGGAAATATCAAGTGTACACACCTATGTATACTGCATGCTACTTTATGCATGTGGACAATAGCAAAGTTACAAAAAAAAAGAAAATCAAGGAAATTAACACAGCTATCACCTCACATAGTTACCATGAAAATCGATTACATTTTGAGTACAGAAAAGTGAACTAGCCAATTCCTACTTCAATGACTTTTCTAGCATTCCTCAACCTACACTTCCATCAATAAAATGGAATGGAAAAGTAAACATTTAAGAAACGTAACAAGGCCAGTACCATGAAGTAATGTATAAGAGAGCAGAACATTCACTTTCAAGCACGTGTAAACACTGTGGAAATCATTTTCACTGAGAAACTCCTCATAAGCTTGTATGTGTTGTGTCAGCTACAGTGTAAGAATACACACTGCAATATTAAGAGGAAAGTACCATATTAACTGATCAGGGAAGCTGTATGATAAAGAAAGAATCAACTTTCAAACTGTGAATGAGAAATATACCAACAACGTACACATATGTTAAAAAGACTTTTCTTGGGTTATATTTTTCTTTTTTGTAAGGCGATAAATACTGGTTAAGTTCCAAAAAAGCCAAAAGACTGGCTTATATCACAAATGTACTGCAACACTTACTATGTTACCTGGGTATCTTTTAAAAACATTTGCTCTCCTGCTTCTTAATACTACTGAGACTATAAAGCCTCTAGGAGAAACAGCTACTTGGAAACACATTGTGCCTTTGATTACAAACAACTTTGCAAAGCGAAAGCATCCTGAAGAAAATCTCCCAATCAGGAAGTCACAGATAACTATGAAACAACTACAAGCTACTTTGATCTCCCACTGACCTCTACAACAATACAGACAGCATCTGCTTGGCAGAACCCAGACTACACAGACTGCAGCCAAGGAGCAGCCTAGGAGCTGACAGTGCTGATGAGCTGCTCCTGCATCAAAGGCCAAGTTTACAAATCCAAAGGAAACGTTTCTGTGAACATTCCTGTTGGTTCTTCTACGATGATATTCAGCATCAGCACCATGACGATTTTAACAACCAGCCACTCAAGCAGAATGTGTTCCCAGAATGCCAGCAACAGGGTGTCTAGGCAAACACACATAGTAAGTCTACATACATGTTTGTGTGATAAGTATCACGAGGGGTGACTAGTCATTGCTTAAACAGCTGCCATCATTAACTCCAGAAACGGTGGGGCCCCCGTGTAAAACACACAATAACTTACTCCCCATATAATTTACAAGTGTTGTAGTCAAACACATTTTATCATAGACAATGACATAGCTAAAATTCTATTCTAAAGCAAAAGAAAAAATTATTTTAGAAAATTGGGGTCACAAAAATAAAAATCACCAACAGCTATACCAATTATCATCAATACCAGACTTACTCAAGATTTATTTCCCAGTTAAAAATAATTTTCAAATATTAAGTTTATAATATAATCAAATAAAAACTCAAATCTACCAGTAAAGGTAAGTAACTTTGTTTAACAAAATGTCTCCCATCTGCCTAATTAACAAGCACACAGGTTAGTCACATGTGACCCACTGGCCACACTGTATTTTTCAGTCTGAACACAGCCACACTCAGAATGGAGGAGTCTCTGGTTACAATACAAGTAAGATCTCCTCACTTAACTATGAAGTAAGCAAACACAGACTTCAAAACAACTTCACAGTTTGTCATCTAGAAATTCCAATGACACGGGATGAAGAAGGTGAAACTTGGAAAACAATAGAGGGAGGGAGGGAGGGAGGGAGGGAGGGAGGGAGGGAGGGAGGGAGGGAGGGAGGGAGGGAGGGAGGGAGGGAGGGAGGGAGGGAGGGAGGGAGGGAGGAAGGAAGGAAGGAAGGAAGGAAGGAAGGAAGGAAGGAAGGAAGGAAGGAAGGAAGGAAGGAAGGAAGGAAGGAAGGAAGGAAGGAAGGAAGGACAAACTCCCAGACTGTGCTTGCTTAAGGACCACACGTGCAAGTGTTCCACTAGAGCTTTTCACCGCTACCTGCCAGTCTTACCGACATGATCTTAACATTGATTCCCAGGAAAGATTTGCCATGTTCCCATAGGAATACAGGGAGACATATATTTAACCATAAAAGTAAATGTTATTAGGTTTTAAAACAGAAATATTCATTTTAAAAGCATGAGCCAGCTTTTAAAAGCTCAAGTGCTAAGAATTACTCTACTGTTAACGTGACCATTAAAACTGAGCATCACCCCACGTCCCAGAGTCACTTTCAACACCTTCTACCTGTGCCTTTCCTGAGCCTAGGAACCAGAAGCCCACCCTGCAGGCTCACTAACAGCCAGCCCCACAGTGTCTTACAGCCACATCTCTACTGTATTCAAAACGTGAGTCACCTGTATGCATCGTCTTCTTTCAAGTCTCATATCATCCTGATGGGGTGGGGGAAGGGAGGGAAGAGTCCAGCGGCAAAATTATAACACTGTGTGAAGAAAAACAGAGGACAATAAGATATGATGATACAAGACAACTGCATACCCCTATTGAGGAGTATCTAATATAACTACAATCTCTGAAACACAGATAAAATTACTCCAAATTTGTCAATTTAATTTACTAACATTTACACTTACTTGAATAATTTCTATTCACTTATCAAAATCAAGCATATAGAAAATATAACATAATCAACTATCATGAAAAAGAAAAAAGTTTTAAAATGTGCCTATGACCAATAACCATTTCTAGGCGTCAAGTAAGTCTGAGTACTGTGCACTTTTATATAATCTATCTAAAGAAAATAAACCGTTTATGATCTTGAACAACATGCACAAACCAATACAAATTTTAACTCATTTTTCACAGTGACTTACTAACAAGGCAGAGGTACTAAGAGCTACCTGTAGGAAGGACAATGTGTCAATCTACCAATATTATTTGTAGATTAAATTCAGAAACATTTTTCAATGCAGTTATCCTGCCCATAACTCCTCCCTTGCTCCCCAAGTGGTCCATTTTAACTTTCTAAGAGCCCCTCCTGTCTACTGATCCCACTGGTAATTTCGTGACTGCTGAGACAATTCCACGATGACCAAATCTCACAGCTATCAATGGGGAACACACAGGACAGGAGAGAAGCCAAGATCAACAGGCCGAAGAGTAACTTACAAGGGATACAGTGAAATCCCATGACCATTCCAAAGGAAGCAGGATTGCTTTTACTGGCCTACTTCTCAAGGCAGCTAAAACAATTAACTAACTAATTAATTAATTAGTAAGCCTACTGATTCCTAAGATGGGCTTGTTTGCTAACCTTTAAAAAGTTTTTTAGCCGGATCGTAGTGGCACACGCCTTTGATCCCAGCAGAGGCAGGCACATTTCTGTGAGTTCGAGGCCAGCCTGGGCTACAGAGTTGAGTTCCAGGAAAGGCGCAGAGCTACACAGAGAAACCCTGTCTCAAAAAACCAAAAAAAAAAAAAAAAGTTTTTTAAATGATTTATTTATTGTCTTATTGCATTGCTATTTGTCTGTTTGTTTATCTGTGAGGGTGTTGGGATTCCTTGGAACTGGAGTTACAGGCAGTTGTGAGCTGCCATATGGGTGGTGGGAATTGAACTCAGGCCCTCTGGAAGAGCAGCAGGTGCTCTTAACCACAAAGTTTTTAAAGAAAGTACATGCAAAGAAACAAACCAACAAGCACAGAGATACTGTCAGTCACAGGCACTACAGACTGTGAGAGAGGAAAGTCAAACACCTGTCTGCTCTAAACCATCCTGGCAAGCTGTCCTCTGTGTGCTGTCTGCGCTCCCACGGCCTGCCATTCCCTACACTGGACATAAAGACTCCCCCAGCCACCCCCCTTCATAACCCTTTTCTCATGGCTAGGTACACAGACAGGTGCATGGCTAGGTGTATGATTAGGTACATATAGGTGCATGGCTAGGTGAATGGTTAGGTGTATGATTAGGTACAGATAGGTGCATGGCTAGGTGAATGGTTAGGTGTATGATTAGGTACAGATAGGTGCATGGCTAGGTGAATGGTTAGGTGTATGATTGGGTACACAGATAGGTGCATGCCTAGGTGCATGATTAGGTACACAGATAGGTGCATGCCTAGGTGCATGATTAGGTACACAGATAGGTGCATGCCTAGGTGCATGATTAGGTACACAGATAGGTGCATGCCTAGGTGCATGATTAGGTACACAGATAGGTGCATGCCTAGGTGTATGATTAGGTACACAGATAGGTGCATGCCTAGGTGTATGATTAGGTACACAGATAGGTGCATGCCTAGGTGCATGATTAGGTACACAGATAGGTGCATGCCTAGGTGCATGATTAGGTACACAGACAGGTGCATGCCTAGGTGTATGATTAGGTACAGATAGGTGCATGCCTAGGTGCATGATTAGGTACACAGACAGGTGCATGCCTAGGTGTATGATTAGGTACACAGACAGGTGCATGCCTGGGTGTATGGTATGGCTAAATGCATGGCTAGGGGAGTAAAGAAACAATAAAAGTAACCATCACAATAGCTGCTTCTAAAGACAACTGAATCAGTGAAATTAAATACTTTTGCTTCATGTAGTTACAGAAACTTTCCCCCCTCAGAAATGGCCAGTCTTTGAACTTGTGGCATGCACAGACTACAAGAACAGCAGAGACAGGGCCGTTCAGTCCCTAGCTCTGACTACATTTACAGCCACTTTAGCCTTCACTTCACAGTGTGCACCGGTAACGCTTACAACGACACTGATGAACTGCGTAGTTTCAACATAAACAGATGACAGTGACACTGCCATCCAAGTCCTTACAAGATTGGATCAAGGGGCTGGAGAGAAGGCTCAGAGATTAAGAACACGGCTGTTCTTCCAGGAGACCTGTTCGATCCCCAGCACCCACATAGCAGCTCACAACTATGGTGGTATTTTATTTGTACTGAAATGTGATTTTAATTGTATGTTAATAAATAAAGTTGCCTGGGGGTCAGAGCTAACAGCAAGCCATAGCAGAAGCTGGGCGGTGGTGGCGCACGCCTTTAATCCCAGCACTTGGGAGGCAGAGCTAGGCAGATCTCTGTGTGTGTTCAAGGACACAGACAGCATTGGAGACACACGCCTTTAATCTCAATACCAACCATAGAAGACCTGGAGGTCTGTATAGATGGGCAGTGCTGAGGAGGTTATGTGGTTGGGTTTGCAACCAATGAGAAGGCAGAACAAAGTCAATAAAAAGGACAAACAGACAGGAAGTAGGTCTCTTGCAGAGGGAAGGACAGGAGCGGCAGTGAAGGGTAAGGTTTTAGCTCTTAGCTATCGCTCTGACCTCTTGGGCTTTGCATTGGCTCTGTGTT
This sequence comes from Peromyscus maniculatus bairdii, assembly GCF_049852395.1. Lineage (NCBI taxonomy): Eukaryota > Metazoa > Chordata > Mammalia > Rodentia > Cricetidae > Peromyscus > Peromyscus maniculatus. The sequence goes on along the minus strand of NC_134863.1, from coordinate 84,302,064 downwards.
TCTTATTTAACAAGACGGTTACATCTACACACAACTGCCTGTAACTCCATCTCCAGTGGATCTGACACTCACACAGACATACCTGCCAGCAAAATACAAATGCCTAAAATAAAATAAATACATCATTTAAAAAAAAAAAAAAAACTGGACCAAGGTCTCAGCATTCTTTTGGTCATTTCATTTTATTCCTGTTAAGTGTAGGGGTTTGGCCTGCAAGTATACCTGTGCATCATGCACATCCTGGTGCCTGGGAGGCCAGAAGGGGGCACAACAAGTTGTGAGCCCCTACCTGGGTGCTGAGAACTGAGCTGGGTCCTCTGCAGGCACAGCTAGTTCTCTTACCTGCCGAGTCAGCGCTCCAGCCCCCAGGACTCTTTTTATTAGAAGTTGATAAAAACTGAGGTACTAGTTATTCACTACTGATTTAAACATCTAAAGGTAAAAACACAATTTGACACCTTTTAGAAACATCACGCACTAGTTAGTACTCATTTGAAAATTAGCCCTTAGGGAAGGCTAACATGTATCTACAAGTCACAAAACTTGCTCTTGGTTTTCCTATCACCTAACCATCACATACTGAGGAAAAGAATCTACCCCCTAAGACTTCCACTGCACACAGGTCCAAACACCAATGGGCTGTTTGCAGTCTCACTTCAGAAAGAATGTCCTTTTCAAGAGCCTTAACACACGGACAGTCAGGGGCAAGAGGTGGGAGGACAAGGGAATCCGTGGCTGACATGTAAAATTAAATTATAAAATTAAAAAAAAAAAAAAAACATGGACGGTCTTTTTTTTTTAATTTCAGAAAAATACAGATAGTCAATTTGCCCCTCTTCCCTAATAAATGAAAGCCTTCTCAAGCTGTGGAGGGTAACAGTAGACACCAAGGAGAACCATGCACAATCCCTACAGAAGGAACTTCTGGTTCTCACGATCTTTTAGTCTTTTTCAGCTCCTATTCTGACAATAGCTATTAACATCCTATGATCAATTCAAGAACTCCTCTTCAGTGGTTTTCTGAAGCCAAACTTGCACACTACTCTTTAGTTGTCTAAGAAATCACTGAATAAAATTAACCTACAGTTTATCTTCAGAATGGTAACAGGCTGTGGAGCACATGGTGTGTATTGGGAGGTTCTGAACTTAGCTCCTGGGTGTCAGTCTCTGAACTAGTGAGCAGCAGCACCCATCTGCTGGTGTTTATAAAGGCAACACTGGGCAGCCAGGCATGCACAGCAAGGCTATGACTTTGAGAAGCAGTCAGGCTCTAGTGAGGGGCCAGCGAACTCAACATCGGGTACAAAGCCTTCGTTGATGCCCCAACAGTTTGTAATGACACCAAGCTAAAAAGTGTCTCTAACTCCAATCACTAAGAAGGAAGCTGCTACAAAAGGCGGACAGATAAGCCAACATGGCACACAACCTTGCCTAGCACTCAGAGGCACAGGCACGGGGGGGTCTCTGAGTCCCATGCCACTGGAACCCCACAACACGGCCTGGTCAGAACAACAAAAGCAGATTTTTAAAACATCATCATGTAAAGAGTTTCAAAAGGTAATTAGGTACCATTTTATTAAACTTAGAGCACATGCAGTTTTCTGTTGTTCTCTAGTTGTACCTATGTAATCTCTGTCATGTTTTATAACTACTTCATAAATAATTTTAATCTATATGAAAAAATATGATGCACCATGGAATTTAAAGGGACAATTTAGGTGGTTCCAAAAGTGAAAATAAGCAAAGCCAGTTAAGTATAAAACATGTTAAATTTGGAGCGAGAGAGACAGTCAGCGACCAAGTACACTTGCTGTTCTTGCAGAAGGTCTGGGTTCCATTCCCAGCCCCCGAGTGGAGGCTCCCAGCCATCAAACTCCAGTTCCAGGGCTCTGACAACCTCTGCTAACTTTGAAAGGCTCCAAGCAGCACATGGTGCACATACATACATGCAGGCAAAATACTCAAACACCTAAAACAAATAAATATACAAAGGCAAGATCTAAAATGTTACTCCACGAATTAACGCTGACTCCTACAAACATCCTACAAACGCACGGACACAAGGGATCCAAGCGGCAGAAGAAACCAGCGTCTTCGCCATGTAACCTGGGAAGTCAGTTTTCAAAATTACACTAGGTAAACGATTCAAAGGGAAACAGAGAACTGTCACTGTTTTGATACTTAACACAGAAGGAAAGATAACCCCGTATCTAACTCCCGATAAGAAGATCAAGTGGTGTGACAGGAAAAGCAGCCACACTGACAGGGAAGGACTTCAAGTGAGACCCTGAGAAACAAGAACAGTTTATCAAAACCTCCAGAAAACAATCACAGCCCTTGTTTTTAAAGCAAAAACCAAAAGACTGCAGGATGGGCTACCATGCCAACATTATTAATGAAACTACAAGAGAAGGCACGTTTGCTGACACACTGCACACCCACCACTCAGCTCACACATTTAGCGAATGCTCACCTATCAGACAAGGAAGTAGCCTCACTTTCGATTTACAGATGTGGGAAGTAAGGGTCAAAGAAACTAGTGGGTCAAAGGCCCCACTACTAATGAACTCTAGTCATGTGCCAAAGTTCTCCACACCTCACATTGCTTCCCATTCAAGTCATGAAATGGTTGAGAAAATTACAAAAATACAAGCATCTTTCCAAGTGTGACTTTAGACCCTGTTCGATCTCAAACATGAAAGAAAAGTTCTACGGTAATAAATTAGTACATAAAAAAAAGTTTAACGTTAAGGAAATGGTATAGCATGAATCTTAAATGTTCTTATTAATAAAATCAAACCCAGAGCCAAGTATTGGGGTGAACACTGGAAGATCAGAGAGACAGAACAAGCCACAGCTAACCTCACCTGGCCAGCTTCTCAGTTGATCCTGTTTCCTCAGACTGGAAGCCTCTGTGTCCTCATATCTGAATGGCTCTCAGCTGAACTGCTGCTCAAAAACCTGAAGTTTAACCAGCTAAAAGCTTCTAGTTTCTGGTCCTCACGCCTTATATACCTTTCTGCTCTCTACCATCACTCCCTGGGATTAAAGGCTCGCTTCCTGGGATGAAAGGCCTAAGTCACCATGCTTGGCTGTATCCTTGAACACATGGATTTCTGCCTCTGGAATGCTAGGATTAAAGGCGTGTGCTACCACTGCCTATCCTAATTATCTAGTGGCTGTTCTGTTCTCTGACCCCAGATAAGTTTATTAGGGTACACACATTTTGGGGAACACAATACCACCACAAAATGGGATATTAACTGTCCCCAAACTAGTATTGAAATTTTAATTCAAACATATAACAGACTGCCACATACTCCTATCACCTAATAATAACAACAACAACAATAATAATAATCAGCAAATGAAAAGAAAACGGGTAGGGATAAAAAGCCAATGATGGCACTAGACAACTAAACAATCAACAAGTACTACAAGTGTGGGTCGTGGATTGTTCTATTCCAGCAGCACCCTGGAATGAGGAATAGTTGAAGATGAGCAACTAAAGTGTATGTTTAAGAGAAACGTGTGGGGTTGCCCCAGAAATCGTGAAAACAACAGATTCCTAACCTAAGCACTAGGGAGAAGGTTAAACTATTTCAACAAATCAAACAAAGTTCTAACTCAGCCTGTAGAACCTATTTGGCCCCAAAATTTACAACAGGCACTAAGTATCTGGACACACCAACAAATACAGCAAGGAGGAGGAAAGGGCCTAGTGTAAACCATCTACTAAATGCATCATCCCTGAGGACCCTGGTCTACAGAATGAGGGTGGGGCGACTTCAACAATGTCACTAAGTGCCAAGGGACACTACAGATGCCCTGCCATTAACTCCAAATCCATGATCTACCCATAGTACCCGCTCTGCTCACTGCCCTAGGTCTTCTCAGTCCAGGCATCTGCACATTCAGATGGAATTTCCAGGCTATTAATAATGTATTGTTCTCTTTGATTCTGAATTCAGACCACAACTTTTGAGGACCCTAACTGTCATTACCAGAGTGACAGTATATAAAGGAGATGCCAGGAAAGCGCTCTACCATACGCACATATAGAAGTCCCAGGTGGCTCTCTTCTAGCTCAAATCTCTCCCGAGTTCAAGGCCCACATTTCCAACAGCCCAGTGAACTCAAATTTCACTGCACAAGGTATCTTTTTAACTCACTTAACCTCCATTAATTAATTACCTAATAATTAATTAATTAATCACTATCATATCCATTGTTACACATGAGAAAACAAAGGTCCCCAAAATTAAGTCACCCCAAATCAGACATTAGCATGGTAAAGACATTCAGTTTCATACTCAAAACCACTGCTCTTAGGCTGTGTTAAACTGACTACCATTTCCCACCACTTGCCTTACTTGAAAACACCGACGGAAGGACAAGGAAGAACGTCATCTCCTGTATTCTCCACCATGGTTAGTGAATGTCACCACCAGGCCAGTATCTCAAACAAAACTCTTATCACCCAGGCCTCTGTCCTTTACCTTACAGCACATTCAACCCCTCACTTCTTGGGGTAGATTTCACATCAAGAGTGAGGCCTTTCAAACCGGCCCCTTGTCCATTTCTATCTTGGCCAAGGTCCTCATTCCCGTTAGACACATTGCTCATATCTTTTGACCCTACTATAGTCCATTCTCATCGCACAGAAGCCAAGCCTCATCCTTAGAAGCCAACCATGCCATCAATCCATCCTGTCATGCATAATTACATTGTTCAGAAGGTAGAACTGCTTAAGGCTAGTCTATTTAAAATTTAAAAATCTTCCTACCGTTCTCATATAATGATTTTTAAAGGGTATTAAATATAAAAAGGAAACTAAAATTCACACAAAATTTGACTGTCTACAGCTTGGTGATGCCGTTTCTGCTCCTTTTGTAAAATTTGTGTATCTTTGGTATCTTGAATTTACTTGCAAGGTTAGCGAATGCCTCAGCAATAAAGAATACATGCTGACTACTTTTGCAGAGGACCTAAGCGTGGTTCCCAGCACCCACTTAGGGAGGCTCACAATCCCTCATATCAAGTTCCAGGGGATCCGACATCCTCTTCTGGCTTCCACAGGCACCTGGCATACGTGGCATAAACACAATACAGACACAACAAAAAAGTAAAAAGTAAATTTTAAAACTTTACACAATATATCTGCACTGTTGTCAACAGGCTCACACTGTTCTGCTGAACAGACCTGAGTGCAGTTTAGCAAACACCCCCTGGGCACTACATAGGTGGTTTCCACTTTTTCACTACTATGAAATTTTGAAACTTAGTGCCTGTTTTTTTTACTCATCTTCTAGCAAACATTAAGGGAAAGCAGTGTGAACAGAATACACATAGCTAAGTGGTTTAAACATCTCCTACTGGCACGCCTACTCACAGACACCACCTACAAATGATGTGCTCCAACTTTCTGTTACCTACTAGATCCTAAGGACTTAAAAGACGTGACAGATGGGCTGCAGGTTCTCTGAATTCAAACAAGGTTCAGATAGTTTTATGCAATCTATTGTTGTATTTTTCTCCCTAATCTGAACACCTAGGGTAATCACTTGTATATATATTTCCTAAACAAAGCATTACCTATCAAACAGTAGGCATTTAGAAAGAACGTGTTCAAACATAGCCTATAGGCCTTTCTCAAACGCAGTTTCTAAGACAGGCATATATACTGCCCATCTCTAGCCTGACTGCACTGGTTTTTCTAAATAAGATGGTCTGAAAGTACAATAGTCACATATGTAATTTTTATATAAAGTGTTATATACAATTAATTTACATTGGGGCATGCATGTACACTTAGTTGGCTATATATACTTTTATACACATATAATTATGTGTAAGTTTAATAATCAATTGCTTTTATTTATCTTAGTTCTTAAGAAATAGAGAAAAACAAGACCCAGAAATTAACAAAAACGGTGTTGTTAGCCACTCACATTTCTAAAAAGCCATTAGTGAGAGTGCAATTTACTTTGTGTGCTACCTTTTTACAGGAAAATGCTACTGTAACAGCACTTTGGAAGCTGCTTCTGCTCAAAGTGCTGACTCCCACTTGGGTCTACAAGGTAACTAAAGCAGCAGGCGACCACCGCACCTCAGCCTTTGTTTTACAGCCGTCTCCTCTGAGTCACCTAATTAGCTCTGCATGTAGACATGTTAATTACTCAGAGTATGAGTCTAAAAACTGGTGATTCCTAACCTATCTCATTCCTTCAAGACGAGAAGGAACAAATGGAAGAGTAACTGAAGCATCTTACTGGATGCTTTTTACTGTGTTCTTTTCCAGACTTCTCTCCTGAACTCCAAGTCACCCTGGATTCCAAGAAAAACACAGCATCCCAAACCTCCTTCCCCAGAGAAAGCAATTATCCAGGAAGGAAAAGCTGTACCCTGGAGAGTAATCAATCCTCTCCAAAGAACCAACCTGTCCTGTCCCCAAATGTGATAGGGACTTCGGATCACCCTACATGATCAGAACTGCAGCAGCAGCTATCCACTGAGCCATACCGCCACCAAGACCGCTTAATGATGTGTACTTCCCTACCTCTCTCCAAACCTAACACTCTTTACAGTGGTCCAAAGACAGACTTGGGGTCACTGGCCAGCCCTCTAAATTTCTCTTTCCCGTGTGATGCTGTTTAAAGCTCCTCTCTCTACTCTTGACATCACTCAGTTAGCATGTGCTCTGACAGGTGGTCTTGCTGTGGGATGTCTTTCTGTATGTTCTGAATATGTGTTGCTCCCACTGGTTAATAAATAAAGTTGCATTGGCCTATGGCAGGGCAGGATGGAGACAGGCGGGAAAATCCAAGAGAGAGTGAGAGGAGAAAGAGAGTGAAGGGAGACGCCAGCCCACTGCCCAAGGAGCAACAAAACGCCAGCAGACCGATCACCCTACATGAGCAGGCCACATGGCAACATAAAGATCAATTGAAATGGGTTAAGTTCTAAGAGCTAGCTAACAAGAAGCCTGGCCCAAAGCCATACAGTTTATAAGTAACATAAGCCTCTGTGTTCACTTGGGACCAAGCAGCTGGGGGACACAGGAGGGAAAGATTCATCCCGACTGTGGGCAAGGCAGGACCAGAGAAACTTCTGGCTACATTTGGCATCCAACATGGTAGCAAGAATTTCTACCCAAAACCTGAGAAAGCTTAAAAGGGGGGGGGTCTAAAATGGAGCCAAGAGCAGCTTCCTAGTTCTGTCTCTCAGGCCAGCTATGATACAGAGATGCCATGGCATATGGACTTGAGCCACAGTATGGATGTTCACGGCATGTGGGCTTGACCACCAAGGTACACAGAGGTGTCTCCAAGCCATGAAGCATGCTGCATGGCAATTTAGCTTTTGCTAGTACAGACCAAAGAAAGAAAGAAAGAAAGAAAGAAAGAAAAGAAAAGGGGAGGAAAAGGGAGGGGAGGGGAGGGGAGGGAAGGGGAGGGGAGGGGAGGGAGAGGAGGGGAGGGGGAGGGGAGGGGAGGGAGGGAGGGAGGGAAGGAAGGAAGGAGAAAAAGGAAGAAAAAAAGAAAGAGAGAGGGAAGGAAGGAGGGAGGGGGAGGGGGAAGGGGGGAGGAAGGAAGGAAGGAAGGAAGGAAGGAAGGAAGGAAGGAAGGAAGGAAGGAAGGAAGGAAGGAAGGAAGGAAGGAAGGAAGGAAGGAAAAGAAAGAAAGAAAAGGTTTCTGCGCTACACAGTGCTTGCTGGAGGCATAGACCCATTGCTTCCTGGAGTTGGTGGTAGGCATACTTCTGCCATGTTGGGAAGCTGAGGTGGGCAGAGTCAGAAGCCAAGGCTGCCACATTGGTCCTAGCCATGTAGCTTAGCAGTTTAAAATCTCTCCTGGTCAGAGAAGGATTATAGATTCCCAGTAAGACAGATTCCAATGGAACAACACTCTAAATGGTTTACAGTGTGTGTAAAAATGTACGTAGGCTTGGAAGAGAGAGGAAAAGGAATATATGCAGTTTTACAAAGAAACAGTTTTAGAAAATAAAGTCTTTAAAGAGACAGTAAAAGTAATATAAAAGTTAAGCCACATAAAGATGGAAATCACACAGTCTGGATTGTGTCGTCTTTCGGATTTTTAACTAGAGAGAGACATTTAATTGTAGGGGCTACTCAGTTAAACCAATATGTATATTTTAAAGGTATCTTGACTTCAAACATTGGGTCTAAGGAAACGTTTCTTTAAAAAGAGGTTCTGCTTTTGTTTCCACAAAGGAGGAGAACCTGTGGATTGCTTCCAGGCTAATATGGTTTGATCAACCAAGACGCTCTGAAAGGTCGATACAGACTACTACAGCCAAGATTTAACTATAATTCTTCATTTTCTCAGGATCCCCTAAGATTGCCAGCGCCCCCACCAGCAAGTAGTATGAGCAGCTAAGCCCAAATTCCCCAAAATAGCGTTTATAAGTGTTTGTTTTTATTGAAAGGGGATTGATTATAAATGCAATCTCTAAAGAAGAAAAGGGGATATAGATATGATAGGATAAAAGGGTAGATTATTGAATCTACTTTTAAAGAGCAACTTGTTTGAAATGTTTTACATTGCTATGGATTTTGGTTTATTGATACAAATTTAAAGTTAATTTTGTTATACTATATATATGTATTTCTATTCTTGTTTACAGTACATTTATGTAACTCATTTAAAATTGTAATATATAATTAAAAATACAAAATAATTAGTCATTTATGATAATCAAACTTATAATCATGTTAATTAAGTTTCTTAGGTATACATAGGTATATTTCAATTAGGTAGGTAAACTTTAAACACTTCAAAGACCTACAGAATATGGCATTTAAAATGTTTTAAAAACTTAGATTTTCTGGACAATAAGATACGTCTTCTGCTCCTGGCAGCACCAATTACTTCAAAGAGGATGAAGAGCATCAAAGAAACTCCAAATAGCATTTGCTTTCTTTATGGCAAAAGTTAGTCATTTGGCAAGAACTGCTCTTGCCTGGACTGCTGATAATGTTATATAAACTGGACATGCAGGACACGCAGGAAAATGACCACTGGATTTTACCAAAACAAGCCAAATGGTCCTTCAGGTTCCTTCTTCACAGAGGAGACTGCCAGGCATTCTACAGGACACACTCTAGGCCTATAGGCTGAAGATGGATGCCCCAACGTTGCAGAGGAACTTCAGGGACTGTCCAGGTTGCCAGCTGTCTCTGACATTTCTAGAATTATAGAAGTTGCTTCTAATGTACTTTCTGTTTTCTCAGGTAATATTATATCCTTCTGGGGTCTTTGGTGTAGTTGAAGACTAGATAGTTATAATTTTCATTGGTTATGATAATGAATAAATTGGATATGAAACTTTAGACTCACAAACATAGATAAAATATTTTCTTTAAATACAATTAGACTAGATATTATAACTGTAATTCTTGCTTGATAACTGTTCTTATATGTAATTTTACTAAAATGTGAACCTTCTTTTTTCATTAGACAGAAAAGGGGAAGTGCTGTGGGATGTCTTTCTGTATGCTGTGAATATGTGTTGATCCCATTGGCTAATAAATAAAGCTGCAATGGCCTATGGCAGGGCAGGACGGAGACAGGCGGGAAAATCCAAGAGAGAGTGAGAGGAGGAAGGAGAGTGGGGGGAGACGCCAGCCCACCACCCAAGGAGCAACAAGAAGCCAGCAGACCGGGAACGCCATAGCCATGTGGCAATATATAGATTAATAGAAATGCATTGAGTTAAGTTCTAAGAGCTAGCTAACAAGAAGCCTGACCCAAAGCCATACAGTTTATAAGTAATATAAGCCTCCATGTGTTCACTTGGGACCAAGCAGCTGGGGACACGAGTGGGCGAGATCGGACCTGACAGCAGGGCCGGGCAGGACCAGGCAGGACTGGAGAAACTCCCAGCTAGCTACATGGTCTAGCTTAGTCTAGCTCCTGGGACTCCTGGAGCAGAAGCTCCTGCTCTAACATGCCCCTCCTCCCTTCCTCACATGGGATTCAAGCCTGTGTTTGCACTTCCAGAACACCTACTAGTGTTCTCTGACAGTCTTATTCTCTTGTCCCCTCCAGTCCTAACCTCGGGGGATTATCTCCCTGACCTCTCTCCTCCATTCACTTTACACAACTTTCCCACCAAAAGGAATGTTTGAATTGTGTTTCCTGCTTGTTACTTGGTATCAGTCCGGTAAGCTGCTGGACTTCCACTTCCCCATCTCACTGTGCCCAAATTCCACATATGAGAAGTCTACATCTCTATTCTCAGCACTGCCATGTTCACACGGCCTTCCCCAGTCACTGATGACATCTTTACTTCCTGAGTGTGTGGATGTGTTTGGTTTGGAAGACCTCAAACTCACTGTGTAACACAGGCTGGCCTAAAACTTGTAGCAATCTTCCTGCCTCAGCCTCCTGAGTGTTGTGATTACAAGTATGTGCTACCAAGTGTGGCTTCTATCAGCTCTTTTAAAGGCAGGTATACCACAACTCCATCTACTGTAAACCATTTTAATAAAGACCATAAATGTTTAACTGTCAGGGTTGTATTAATGGCTCGGTGGTTGGGGCAGCTGTTGCAGAGCACCTAAATTCAGTTTCCCAGCCCCCACATGGCAGCTCACAACCACCTCAAACTCCAGTTTCAGAGTATGCAACACTTCTTCTGATCTCTGTGGACTCCTGCACACATGTGACACACATACATACACTCAAGTACATACATAATGTAAACAAAATTCTTTAACTGTTGCAAGCTATCCCATTGCCTTTCCATTCTTCTCTCCATGCCCATTTTAATCACTCTGACCAGATCCTTTCTTTACTGGAGGTAGTAACAATGACCTCTAGAACTATGTAGCTCCTGGACCTGGTGGTGTGTCAACACTACAAGTGGTTCTTCAAACCAAACTTCATGATGCACATCAAAGATTCTGATTCAAGAAAGAAGGAATCATTCCAACTGTTTCTGTGATCCCCGGGACTGACCCTCCAGCCTCCTGCACACTAGGCAGACACTCATCCATTGCAGAGCTATGACTGTAACCCCAGCCCTCTTTTTATTTTCTTTAAATTTTCTGTTGGTACAGGGTCTCACTGAGTTGTCAGGAGGACCCTGAAGTCACTCTGCAGCCTGAGAAGACCCTGAATTAGTGATCTTCCTGCTTTAGTCCCCAAAGGGCAGGGTTACATAGTAGATTCTGACACCAGACCCAACTCCAGATTCTTGTGCGCAAAGCTGAGATGGGGGCTACCCTATGACTTTTCCAGGTTCATCACGCATGTGGCTGCTACATACATGTATTTTCAGTAACAAATGACTTCCAATCCAGATTTAACCTTCTGTGATTGACAGCCGTCATGTCTCACACATTAGATGTATTTACCTCCTCCTGCACTGAGCCCTTCCCCAAGCTAAACTTTGTTGCTTCTTTACCTAGTATCTATTCATCTTCAACTCCCACATCCAGTTTTGAATAAGCATTACCTATCATTGTGGACTCAGCACAGTGTAGTCAGCACAGTGACATCCACCACTGGGTGAACAGTGCTGCTTGGTCTCCCGGACATCCAGTGAACAGACTGAACACTGGAACGACAAGACTGGAATGTGGTTTTGAGGGGAGAGTGGACTGTAAAGCATATGCAGGTGCTCTCTGTCTATTTAAAACGAACTATCTACGAACCGGCACGATCTATACAAACACAGTCGCCTCTCCAAAGAGAAGATGCCAAAAACACTCTCCACTTCTGTTGTCAAAAATCAATTTTTAATTTTTCTCTTCTGACAAAACAAAATCGTATACTTTAAAGCTTTCACCTGTAATTTTACTATCAATGGAACTTTTGTGGAAATGAGGTGGTACTGTCATAATCCTAACACATTCATTTATTAATGTCACCAAGTCTACTTCAAATCCCACTAGCCTCAACTAACTTAAATATTCAATTTCAGGACCTGGTTCAGTCCTGTAGCACAGGCACTGCTCCCAGGCATGGTACCCTCCACTTGTAAAATGGAGTTCGCTTTCTTGTTTTAAGATGTCCTTCAGTCAAAACTTCAAACACATAGTATGGCTGTCACTCTCTAGTCTCCATATAAAGCCAGCTGATATATAATAGATGAAAAACAGTAAAGTAAGAAAGAAAATGGGGTCTAAGGAAAAAAAACTTTCAACAGCATCATAATTATCACTCCTCTCCGTAAGCAGAAAAAATATTCCTAAAGGCACTGGAAATTTATCCATTTCAAAGAGTAATCCATGATAAACTATCCTACTAACTCGCAACCCTTAGTCATAAATCATCTCCTGAACTCCTCTGTGCCAATTTAAATTCCAACTGCTTGTATTTCTTGGTTTAGGTTTGTTCTTTCTTTGCTTAAGCTATACAAACTACAAAACCCTCTTTAGAGACAGACTTCATGCTTCAGCTCCATTTCCAAGTCAACATCAATACTCTCAATCACTCTTCTTAAGTCTCAATTAATTCTATGCTCAAACCTCATGCTTTATTCTCAATACATGATCTCTGATGTGCACACAGTGCACACAAATACTGTCTAAGTAAGTTCACCACACTCAAGGTGTAACACTGACCCACATTTTGCTTATCTGTGTGTATGATTTATTTGTCTGTGTGTGTGTGTCTGTGTCTGTGTCTGTGTGTCTGTGTGTGTGTGTGTCTGTGTCTGTGTGTCTGTGTGTGTGTGTGTGTGTGTGTGTGTGTGTCTGTGCACCAATGTATGGCAGGCATGCACCAGTGGTGCTGGAGTCCAAAGGCAGATCTTCACACTAGGTGACACGCAGTGACTGATGAGCCAGGCCACAGCCCCACTGGGTTCTGCCTTCAATCTGCTCCTAGAAACTCATTTCAGCACAGAAAGTAGGGGCTGTTTATGAAACAGCTGGCCATTCAAAATAAAATTAGAATTTTATTTGTGCTCACCGCAAAGAAATTATGGCAGATTATGGTACACTCTGTTACAAACAACGTGAAATAATTACGTTCTTACAACTGTATGACCTAAAGAAGGAAATAAAAACGTACATGAGAAGGGCTCATACCTAACTGTCCTCTAGTTTTGTTTTTTTCTTTGTTTACATCGTTTTAAGAAATCTAAGCTACTCAGGTCATCACCAAGCATTTTCTGATTGTTAATCTCAACTTCACAGCCCACAGCAATGCTGTTCAAGAATCAATTGTATTAATTCACATCACTTTTACCTTCACATTCTCAGTCTTGTCTTCTACTTCCCACTTCCAAATCGACAATTAAGTCACAATGGACCAACACCCTTATCCCTCAAATACCACCTTTTTTGCTCTGAATATTCCATAAGTCTTTCTTATCCACTTATGATTGCCAAGACCATTCAAGTACACCACCAGCACTTTTTCCTTCAAAGTGTCCACCACATTCCTAAAGACATAACTGCCTACACATAGAAATCTTCTTTGTTACTGTTGCTGTTTCAAGACAGGGTTTCTCTGTGTAACGCCCCAAGACGTCCTGAAACTCAGGCTGGCCTCAAACTCACAGAGATCCCCCGCCTCTGTGAATGCTGGGAATAAAAGTGTGTGCCACCACACCTAGCTGACATAGAAATTCGGATCCCATGATTACCTAACACCCTTCTCTGAGTTAACTCAGGAAAAGCCTGCTCACTTCACCTTCCAGAAGTTCAGCTTCAGCAACCACAGCTGAACAGAAAACCATGGTTATTAATCCATCTGCCTCCAAAGCCATCTCCATGGGCTTACTTCGCAGAAACAAGGAAGGGAGTTGTTAATAGTTAAGATGAGCTGACAGGGAACAGAGCAGCTACTACGTCTCAGGTCTGTAACTCATTCTAATACCAACAGCACAAAACCTAGTGTTTTTCTAGAGATTTACTGTCCTATAATTAGCTACTCTATATAAACAACTAGCACTCAGAAAGCTTGGAAATAATTTCTTTTAAGTAGCAACCATCTTTCCTAAAACGTATTTTGGGGGCTGAAAAGATGGTTCAGTAGATAAGGAAATAAAGGACTTCTATAGTTGCCCTCTAACTTCCAGAAAAGTGCTCACTTACACACATGCTGCACACACACAAAGAAATGTAATATATATACACATATATACATATACACTAGCATGTATATGTATATATGTGTGTTTGTGTGTGTGGTGATATACTAGCGTGTATATGTATATGTGTTTGTGTGTGTGGTGAGAGTACAATTCTCAAACTACAAAAACAAGTGACCTCCTAGACAAAAAGAGCTACAAGAAACTTGACAGCTCAGTGACATTTTACGAAGAGCTTACAAACACCAAACTAAACAAAATCCCTCCAGGTGGGGGTGTTTGTTCCTCTTCTAGCAAGAACTGCTTAGGAAACTATTTTCCATGAGGTATCATTTTTAATCACTAACAAAAATTTACCTACTTAAAGCTTTGATTTCTGTAACTTATTTAAAAGCATACATTTTTGTTAAAAAAAATATTTAATGTCAAAGTTGAGGGAGCTAAGAGAAGAGAAAACTCCCTTTCAGATGTGTGAGCCAGCTGAGGGTCACTTTAGTGTGAACACCCTAGTGTTAAGGTCACCTACAGAAAAACTCCACTAGCACTCCTGATGACAATTCTTTCACCACTCTTGGTGCAGGGCACTGAAGATCTCTTTTGTTGTCTTCAGCCTCATGTACCCCAGGATAGCCCTGACCCTATGAGGGGATGACAACCTTTTTTGGATTCTCCTGCCTCTACAGTCCTGAGTGCTGAGATTACAGATGTGTGCCACATCTGGTTTACTCATCACTGGGGATCCACCCCAGGGCTCTGTGAATGTTAGGCAAGCACACTCCCAAATGAGCTACATCTCCAGCCCTCACACTTTCTTATCATTACACAAAATCACATTTCATTCTCATCTCCATACCTTCTCAATACACAATAGTACAATAGTCCTATTCAATAAAGATTAATTATACAGTAATGCTGAATTATCGGATTTAGAGCTGGGGGGGCTAATTCTGACATTCAAATCAATCCTTTGCTGGACACGGTACTGAACACCTTTCACCCCAGAACTTGGGAGGCAGAGGCAGGTGGATCTCTTTGAGTCAATGCCAGTCTAGTCTATGCAGTGAGTTCTAGGGCAGCCAGGGCTATAAAAAGAGACTGTGTGAATGAATGAATGAATGAATGAATGAATGAATGAATGAATGAATGAATGAGTGAATGACTAGAAAGGGGCATGGTAAGGCAGGGAAGACAAACACTGAAAAGGCTTGTGAAACCAATGTTTTAAAAGCAAGATCATCATTTTGACTGAATAGTCAAGCCACTCTGCTTCACTTAAGTATGTATGAACACCTGTGTAACAGGAACACAAGCCTTCACCAAGATACTACCCAGAAACCTCTAACAGTATGTCCCCCACCTAAGTACAACCAGGCCTGGCACTACTTTGCTTCAGGCACATTCAAAGTGGTATGGCCAAAGACTGACAGCAATACTTCTAATCAGAGCAGTGGGACCAGGGAGCCGACCCAGCAGAAGGGAAGAAGTGGGAGGGACACAGGGTACACACTTCAACAACCCAACTACATGTGCACCTCCTGACCCCCGAGAAACAACTTCACACAAGAGAAAAGACAAAAAGCATCCTAAAGTCAATCCGGTCGTGACACTGTAAACTTTCACTCATCACTCAGTTCCTCAACAAATGTGAATCAAGCACCAGATACAGAATGACATTTCCTGGCATGACAGCCCCCCTCCATGGACTTTGGAGAACAAAGTGAAAAATGGGGTGGGGGGGTGGGTTGGGACAGGGATGACATGACACTATGATGTCAAGCCATGCTAAAGACAAGATAAATGAAAAGCACAGACTGAAACAATACAGGAGAGAAACTTTCTAGACTGAGAGAGAGCGTCTACCAAAACTTGGCAGATGAGACCTGAGCTTTCAGTCTTTACAAAGCTTCCCAAGACCAAATCCTCACTCTTGATCCACACACAAGAATTGGTGCTGGGCTGGCCTTTAATCCCAGCACGTGGGAGGCAGAGGCAGGCGGATCTCTTTGAGTTTGAAGCCAGCCTGGTCTACAGAGCGAGCTCCAGGACAGACACCAAAACTACACAGAGAAACCCTGTCTCAAAAAACAAAAAAAAACAAAACAAAAAAAAAAAAAGAATTGGTAAGACTGGCAGGCAGTGGTGCCACACACCTTTAATCCCAGCACTCAGGAGGCAGAGGCAGGTGGATCTCTGAGAGTTCAAGGCCAGCCTGGTCTACATAGCGAGTTCTAGGACAGCCAGGGCTACACAGATATCCTGGAGAGGGAAGAGGGGGGTTGGTAAGAAGATTCAAAATTTGAACAATAAGTTGGGAATCTTGAAGTGCTAAGCTGATCAGTGAGCACAATCAAAGACTGAAGGAATAGCAACCATGTGTCTCCAAATAATTACACATGGCATCCAAGTGCAGGGCACATGGTCCCTAGGAGTCAGACTTGGCTGCAGCTGGTATGCAAGCTATAGGAGCACAGGCACAACAGAAGGAAGGAATCTAATAATGGAGTAGCTGTTTCGTGGACAGCAGTCCCTCACCTGCAGAGCTTAGGACCCAGGGCATTACCCTGCCAGATCCTAACACCAGAGCAGGAGCACTGTTAAGCTGTTCGCTGGCTGGACCTGACCTGACCGGTCTGAGGCCTGTATCACTAAAGCAGTATAGTATCCCTGCTCAACTATGCTTGCAACCAGAAGTGACTCCAACAGACTTTGGAATGTGTGCACATAAGATATCTTAGGGACCAGAGTCCAAAAATGACATTCTTTTACACTTTTAGTGTACTTTATAAACAGAACCTAAAGGTGACCATTTTTTTCTTTATAATTCTATGCTCAAAACTGAAGTTTGTACACAATAAAGCATTAGACTTGTGGTATCATGTCAGCTCTCAAAGTCAGAAATTAGTATCAATTTTCTGATTGTGGATGCTTAATCTGCCTAGTGTGTGACCCAGTCAGAGCAGCAAAGTCTTAGAAGAAAGTAGTCTCTTCTACTGAGCCTATTTCCTGCCCTCACAATTTATATTCACTCTGCAAGTTGTCTTACAGTAAGAGCAAAACTATTCTGAAAGCCTGAAACTGGGTATCTGAATCAACAAAAAATTTGGGGGGGGGGATCTTTACCAATTATACATCTGACAGAGGATTAGTATCTAGAATACACATAAAAAGAAACCTGACCATCAAAAAAACAAATAATCCAATTAAAATATGGAGTATAGAATCAAGTGTTCTCAAGAGATCAAATGCGAATGGTTGAGGAACACCTAAAGAATTGTTCAGCATCCTTAGCCATGAAGGAAATGCAAATTAAAACTACTGTGAGATTTCTTCTTACCTCAAAGTGGCCAAGATTAATTTTAAAAATGACAGCAGATGCTGGCAAGGATGTAGAGAAAGGGGAACACTCACTCATTGCTGATGGAAGTGCAAATTGGTATAGCCACTATGGAAACTGAGCTACCACAAAAATCCAGCTCCATGCTCCATCACTCTTAGACATATACAATGAAGACTACATCTTACTACAGAGATACTTGCTCGTCCATTTTCATCACTACTCTATTCATAACAGGCAGAAACTGAACACAGCCTAGATGTCTATCAACTGATGAATGAATAATCAAACAGTACATTTACACATTGGAATAGTACTCAGCTGTTAGGAAAACTAAAATTCTGAAATTTGCAGGTAAATGGATGGAGTAAAGACAAACATTACATGTTTTCTCTCTTATGTGGATGTTAGCATTTAAGCTTTAGATATATGTTTTCATTTAGAATATCCACAAAGGGAAAGTAACCCAGTAAGGGGCCTGCAGGAAGGAGATGATCTTCCAAGGCAGGGGAAATAAAGTATAACGTCCTAAAAAGATAAGGGAAACTAGAATGTGGTGATGGAGTGTGTCCCCCAGTATACTGTGTCCCCAGTACAATTTTCCTGAGTATCAGAGGACAGAGCCAGCCACTATAGTAACATATACAATTTTCCTGAGTATCAGAGGACAGAGCCAGCCACTATAGTAACACAGAAGCCAGGCAATGGTAGCACATGCTTTTAATCCTATCACTTGGGAGGCAGGGATCTGTCTGGATCTCTGTGAGTTCAAGGCCACACTTGGAGCAGAGTCAGGTATGATGATGCACGCCTTTAATCCCAGCACTAACCATAGAGGTCTGGAAGTCTGTACAAATGGACAGGAAGTGACAGAGCTGGGCAGGAAGAGGAAGTGATGTAGCTGGGCTGAGAGAGCAAATGAGACAACAGAACAGAAAGGCACATAGGCGTGGGCAGACAGGAAGTAGCTTGCATTGGATGCTGCGGAGTTGGTGAGGTGAGGTCAGCTGTGGTTTTTCCTATTCCTCTGATCGCTCTCAGGCTTTAACCCCAATTTCTGGCTCCGAGTTTTTACTTAGTAAGACTGTTTAGCAATTCATATACAATAGAATAGTGGAACTAAATAAGGGTGGGAGAGGAGGGTAAAGGAGGGACTATGGGGAGGGACAACTAACACTAAAAGCCATTTGAAAAGCCTTATGAAAGCCTACTGCTGTAGAAGCTTCCTCAAATATGTAAAAGAAACTTAAATAGAGTTACCATTTAACAAGGAAAGACACAGCCCCAAGTCAACATCATATGCTACCATGTAAAACCCCCAGTACAGGGTATGGGTTACATCTTGTCGAATTGTTAGCCAAAGGGGTCTCACAGGCCCCACTCCAAACATTACAAGCTACGGCCAATGCTTTTGGTTACCTCCACAACATCAGAGTGAGGCCTTACTGGGGAAGACACCACTATTCATGTCACTGAACATGGAGACATCAAGCTGGTGCCCAGCCAGAAGCATCTTCACCTCTTCTGACTATTATAAATAGTGCTAGAAGGAACTATACATGCTACTGGAGAAGAAAAGTAGTCATGAATCTCACCCAGCTACAAGAACAGCAACCAACAACAGCAACCTGCTGCAAGATACATCGATGTAATAGTAGCAACAAATGTTACAGGAGCAACCAACCACTTTCTGATTGGATTTAAGGCCCATTCCATTCCATTCCATGAAACACAGACTTGACACTGTTAATGAGGCCAAGAACAAAAGACTAGACAGGTCATGCGCCCTGGGGAAATATACTACTATTCTACTAAACAAGCACAGCAATACAATCATCCCTAGTGACACACTGCCATACCCATAATGTACTGCATCGTTTAACCCTCATCTGACAAACAATGTCTTACAGTAAACGATAACACAGAGACCCACAACAGGACAATGTGCAGACAGTCAGAAACCTGGGAACATTCAGCCCTAAATGGAATGTCTATATGAAACTCCTCCTCTCAAAGTTGAGGAAACTCTGCAGATGAGAGGGCAGAAACACTGAAAGAGCCAGCGGGGTGGATAAAGCCAAGGAAGCCTTTCCAGACACAATTGGACTGATACACATATGAATTCGGAGAGACTGTAATAACATGTACAAGACTTGAACAAATACCATCCAGATAAAAGTCCCAGCATAGAGGGCAAGTGGGCACAAAGTTCTACCTCTAATCAAGAAGCTACTTTTAAGTGCAGGAAGAAAAATCCATTTTCTCCAAAGCAGTGACACTGGATATATCAGGCCCAGTCCAGAGCAGACCTGATGCTCAGGAGTATCTGACTCCATGGCTTTCTGTGTTGTTGGTGGTTGTGGTTATGACTGAGCGCTTTCTGTCTTGTGTGTTTTGTTTTGCTGGGGGGGGGGGGGTGAATTTTTGTGGGGTTTTTTTTTTTTTTTTTGAGAGAGAGAGAGAGATCAAGTTGGGTGTGTAGGAAGGTAGAAAGGATCTTGAAGGACATGGGGGAGAGAAAAGAACATGACCAAAACATACTGTTTGAAATAATCTTTAAATGTAATATAGAAAAAGAACTGGAACAAGCTGGGCAGGGGTAGCATGCACCACAGCTGTTACACACACACACACACACACACACACACACACACACACACACAGTCTCGGGGGGTGGGGGGGGGACGACAAGCTAGAGCCAAAAAATGTGGCCCACAGTCAATGGAAAGGGGATCAACAGATCAGGAGAAGACCCATGTCAGGGTAACCACTGCTAGATTTATACACTCAAACAGGAGAAATTACATTCAAAAAGTTAGAGGAGAACATGATTTTTGTTGATGGTAGTGGTTTGTTTTGCTTTTTGTTGTTTCAAGACAGGGTCCCACTATGTAGCCTTGGCTGGCCTACAACTCACTATGTAGACCAGGCTGGCACCAAACTCATAAAAATCCTCCCATCTCTCTACCTCTACAGAGTTCTGGGATTAAAGGCAAGTACCACAACATCCAGCTAAACCATGACAACTTTTAATGTGTGACTAGATAGGGTACTTCAATAGAAAAATTAAAACCATAGAAAATAACAAAATGACTCTATGACTAAAGAGTATAATAACCTAATCAGAAAATGTACTAGATAGATTCAACATCATTGAAGACTGTATCTCTCTCTCTCTCTCTCTCTCTCTCTCTCTCACACACACACACACACACACACACACACACACACACACACACACACACACACCAGAGAGAGACAGAGAGACAGAAAAAAAATACATTCAGGGCAGAATGAGGCCTCAGAGGCCCAAGGAGCATCCAAGGCTGTAAAACACACATAAAATGAAACCAAAGAAATACAGAGGCAGACAATTCTCAGCGGATAGCCATACTCACGCCTATACAGTTCAAAACCAGAGGTGAAGAGCACCAGGACAGGGTGACATGAGGAAGGGCGGGGGATAGAGATCCAGGTGTGAGCACCAGGACAGGACACATTGAGGAAGGGCGGGGGGATAGAGATCCAGGTGTGAGCACCAGGACAGGGTGACATGAGGAAGGGCGGGGGATAGAGATCCAGGTGTGAGCACCAGGACAGGACACATGAGGAAGGGCAGGGGGATAGAGATCCAGGTGTGAGCACCAGGACAGGGTGACATGAGGAAGGGCGGGGAATAGAGATCCAGGTGTGAGCACCAGGACAGGACACATGAGGAAGGGCGGGGGGATAGAGATCCAGGTGTGAGCACCAGGACAGGGTGACATGAGGAAGGGGCGGGGATAGAGATCCAGGTGTGAGCACCAGGACAGAACACATGAGGAAGGGGGGGGGGATAAAGATCCAGGTGTGAGCACCAGGACAGGACACATGAGGAAGGGCAGGGGGATAGAGATCCAGGTGTGAGCACCAGGACAGGACACATGAGGAAGGGGGGGGGGGATAGAGATCCAGGTGTGAGCACCAGGACAGGACACATGAGGAAGGGGGGGGGGATAGAGATCCAGGTGTGAGCACCAGGACAGGACACATGAGGAAGGGGGGGGGATAGAGATCCAGGTGTGAGCACCAGGACAGGACACATGAGGAAGGGCGGGGGGGATAGAGATCCAGGTGTGAGCACCAGGACAGGACACATGAGGAAGGGGGGGGGATGGAGATCCAGGTGTGAGCACCAGGACAGGACACATGAGGAAGGGGGGGGGGATAGAGATCCAGGTGTGAGCACCAGGACAGGACACATGAGGAAGGGGGGGGGGGGATAGAGATCCAGGTGTGAGCACCAGGACAGGACACATGAGGAAGGGGGGGGATAGAGATCCAGGTGTGAGCACCAGGACAGGACACATGAGGAAGGGCAGGGGATAGAGATCCAGGTGTGAGCACCAGGACAGGACACATGAGGAAGGGGGGGGGGATAGAGATCCAGGTGTGAGCACCAGGACAGAACACATGAGGAAGGGGGGGGGATAGAGATCCAGGTGTGAGCACCAGGACAGGACACATGAGGAAGGGGGAGGGGGGGGATAGAGATCCAGGTGTGAGCACCAGGACAGGACACATGAGGAAGGGCAGGGGGATAGAGATCCAGGTGTGAGCACCAGGACAGGACACATGAGGAAGGGGGGGGGGATAGAGATCCAGGTGTGAGCACCAGGACAGAACACATGAGGAAGGGCGGGGGATAGAGATCCAGGTGTGAGCACCAGGACAGAACACATGAGGAAGGGGGGGGGATAGAGATCCAGGTGTGAGCACCAGGACAGGACACATGAGGAAGGGCGGGGGAAAGCTCCAACAGAACCAAAAGCCCTACACTGGAGAAAGAGTGCTGTATAAAATAGGACTTGGAAAAGTTCTGGCTCTAAACATTAAAGAGCAGATGTGACCACCTTCAAGATACACAGGACCTCCAAAAGCTCAGCAATCACACACAATACTCCACACATCTCCATCCCAAAGCCAAGGCAGAGAACAACTGAGCACATTGCAAGTTTGGAAGCTGGACATGGATCTCATTGGTAAGTCACTAGCTTAAGAAACTAGAATTAACAGATCTGAAAAGAGAACTTCAAAGCATGTATTAGGTAAGATGCCGGATAAATGGATGTACATGTAACTGCAAACGCCCTCCTCTGGCACCTTCCATTTCATGTGTGTCCATCTTTTTTGTTGTTACATGTTTTGAGAAAGGGTGTCATTCTGTACTCTGGCTGCCTAGAACCTCCTTGGTAGCCCCAGGTGTCCTTGAACTTCTAGAAGCAAATCCTCCTACCTCAGCCTCCAGAGTGCTGGATTACAGGAGTATATCCCCACCACTACCACGCTCAGCTTTCAAGTATGTATATTTATACCTCATTTAGAATAAGCTATTAGCCTATGCCAAAATTAACTACATAAAATATGGCACAATAAGAGCAAATGAGAGGGGCTGGAGAGATGGCTCAGCGGTTAAGAGCACTGGCTGCTCTTCCAGAGGTCCTGAGTTCAATTCCCAGCAACCACAAGGTGGCTCACAATCATCCATAATAAGATCTGGCACCCTCTTCTGGCCTGCAGGCTGAACACTGTATACATAATAAATAAATAAATCTTTGGGGAAAAAAAAAAGAGAGCAAATGAGAATACTTGGCAGTGGTGGCGCACGCCTTTAATCCAGGACTCAGGAGGCAGAGGCAGGTGGATCTGTGAGTTCAAGGCCAGCCTGGCCACACAGAGAGTTCCAGGACAGCCAGGGCTACACAAAGAAACCCTGTCTCAAAAAACAAAACCAAACATTAAACCCAATGATAACACCTATTTTCGCCTTCAACTCAAGCACAAATCTTCAGGAAAGTGTGATCGCATACTCCTCACTACTCTCTACAAGCTCTCAAGTCATTCAAACTCTAAGACTCCTAAACAGGTTCCAGCATTTGTACCATTTCCCTAAATCTACACTCATTTTTACAGGAGTTAACCCTGCATAGACTCTTTTAATAAATATCTGGTATAAAATGTTCAGGCAGCTCAAGGCAACTAGCTCTAAAAGAACTAACTTCCATCCTTGACAGAAAAGAAGCTGGATCAACTCAGTGCTAGAAATGACACTTTACAGATTGAGAACGGCCTCCCAATGTGGGTTCCAGGCCTCCCAGTGTGGGTTCCAATCCGGTCATCAAGCTAACACTGCAAAGTTACAAGATACAGTATCCAAAAAGTTACTATTTCAAAAGCATGCTTCCTACTCTTCCAAATCATTTACAAGAGTATCTCCAAGGATATTTACATCCTCATCTCTGGAAACTAGAAACTGTAGTTTATTTGGGAAATGGCTCTTGTAGATGTGGGTAACTGGTCTTACTTAAGAAAGGGCACCATCCTCGATTATCACCGTGAACCCTAATCGCCGTCATATGTGTTCCTTAAGACAGAAGCAGGAGGAGACGTGACATGGGCGGAAAGGAAGTACTGTGACCACAGAAGACAGCGTGATGCGGCCACAAGTCAAGGAAAGCTGGCTAGCTGCCAACAGCGAGCTACTCAGAAGGTCGAGGAAGACGACATCCTCTCCCACAGCTTCCCAAGGAAACACAGCCCAGCCCTGTGGCCTCCGGGATGACAGTGCAGTGGTTGCCACTGGACTGCTGAGCTCCAGAGGTCTCAGGGCACAGCTATGTGGTTTTCAGTCATCAAGTTTTCATGTGAGTCTTTACAGCAGCCACAGGAAGCTAACACTAGGATCAAGAAAAACATTTCAATCTTCACACAATATACTCACTCTAGAAATGCCTCCTCCAAGATGCTCCAGCCTGCATCAGCGCTCCTGAGTGCTTTATGTTCTTAGTGGAAAGCTGCACTTAATGTCCACCTCATCTGGAATGGTTTCCAAAGTCCTTTCCAGTGAGCCCTGCCAGCTTTATGAAGACATGTAGAAACTCTACCACCACTGTGCTCAGCCAAGTCCAACACTAGTCTCACCATCTTGAACAGTATCAGTCAAGAAGTTCTCACATATTCTATTACAAACAGCCAGTGGGAGAATGCCAAGCAAAGCCTCAGCCGCATGGAGGCAAACTGTCTCCTGTGAACTCTACTACCAAATGCTCCTCACACTGCTCTCCCCTGCCTGCGCCGTACAGCTTGGTAATGAGCCCGCAGACCTCTCTATCCCTCATGTCCTAATGGGTTAGCAGCCATCCTGTCTCTGTCAAAACCAAACCCAACCTAATGCACTGACAAGGAAGCCAGCTCAGACTTAGACAGCCGTCTCCCCCAGAAAAGCTATTTATTTTAAATACCTGCAACAATTAAACTGCTTTCAGGTTTTCAAGATCCTGTCTTCTGTCCACTAAGACCCTGCTCCTTCTGCCCCCAGGACGGCCCCCGACAAGGGTGGCAGGTAAGCTCCCCCCCCCCCCCCCCCCCCCCCCCGGGCACACTCTGCATCCCAACTTCAGTGCTCTTGCCTCGCCCTCAGGAAGTGAGGGAGGCACATGCTGCACCTCCCAGAGTTCCCCATCATTCTCCTGGACCTGCTGGGTCCTGGTCCTGCTGGGTCCTGGTCAGTGCTGCACAGCACAGCACAGGGCTCTCCTACCTCCTGACAGACTGTTCCCTGCTGCTGCAAGGGATACTCTTGACATAAAGACGCTTCACACGCGCTCCTTCTGACTACAGGAGAGAGCACTTTTTAAGAGTGGTATCATAATTTCTAAGTCTCCTCTAGTAGACTCCAACTTTCTTATGGACAGGGAACATCTTACTCAACTAGGCCTTGCCAAAGTGCAAAGCTCAGAGTCTTCCATGCTGACCACACTCAAGATGTATTTAACTTAGGGCGCCCAGCTGTCACCTATGATCCCAAGAACTATGCAAAAACAAAAGTAAAAGTATCTATTCATGATTTGCTCTCAATAGCAGTAAAACCAAGCAGTTAACATTTTCAGAGTCCTGCTCTTCCTGCCTGTGGCTCCCTTGGATTTCTCCTGGAGTGACCTCTCACCTCTGTGCACACCACCCTAACACACAGAAGACACCCCATTTACAAAGCACCTAACACTTTTAATGCTACTATTCAGTTTATAAAACAACCTCAAGTACAGCCCATTCATGTCATCTCAGTCCATGAAGTAATGAAGCACTTTTGTAGGAGAAAACGACACACCAACTGTCTATGGAAATGGTTCCAACACTGACAGCTCCATCGGAATCACCCCGAGGGCTTGCTTGTTAAAAATTCAGATGCTGAGACAGACCCATCACAATCTCCTGAGGGCACAGCCTGAGCCTACAGCCTGAACAAGATCCCTAGGCAATCGTGACACGTGGCCAAATTGGGAATTTATGGTAAGAACCCAGAGTCCAAGAGCCTGGATGATACTCAGGACGGTTTTCTGGGCTGGCTCACAGGAGGAGGACCTCCACTGCGAAGAGACTGAATGTGTACCTGAGGACACAGAAGGCGGCAACAACTCTTCATGGGGCAAACACATCATCGGGTTGGGTAAGTTACATATTTTTAATGAACTTCAAGTACCTTTCATCACACCATCCTTAGCATTTTTATGCACTACCTGCCACAATAATTTACCTGTGTAAACACATGACTGACTGAAGGAGGAGGCAGTGCTGGAGAGAGGACTCCGCAGGTAAGAGCATCTGCGGAGGACATGGGTTCAGTCCCCAGCACCCACATGGCAGCTCACAACCATCCATAATTCCAGTTCCAAGGGATCCAATGCCGCCTTCTAGCCTCTACAGGCATCAGGCACATACATATACGCATGCAGGCAAAACACTGATACACACATAAAATAAATAACAAGATCTTAAAAAAAAAAAGGCAAGAAGTTCTCCTAAAAAATATTCTGTGAAAATACAGACATCCTGGCCACCTAGTATGACTTCAATGGCCAATCACTTTACTGTTAGAGTGGTTCCCACCCTCTAGTCAGGTGATGTGACCATGTGTCTTACTGCCCACAAACAGAATTCAAACAGACTACGACAAGTGCCACTTTTAGAGCTCAGGACACAATGGACAGTTCCCAGTCCTGTGCTCTCCTGCACAGACCATCTTCCCAACGTGAAAGCAGAAGACTTTTAAAAAATGAATGAACACGTGAGGCAGCCCGCCACCCCCGCCATGAGACCAGCCTAGGCCGTCAAGTATCTGCCAGGGCAGCGTGGCTGTTGGCCGAAGACACGATGGTTAAACGCCTGGCGCACCTAACTCCTTCATAGGACACCTCTAATGTGGAACAAAATCTGATACAGAAGTCCGGGTACTGGAAACTGCTTAGAAGCTTACCTACCAGATTCTCTAAGCCTACACACGGCTACTGCCGGGCCAGGAAGACTGGAAAGCATGGCAGGAAGAAGCAAGAACATCGGACACAGCTCTTAATTGTCCGTTCCTTCCCTCCACCCTCAATGCCATGCTACAAACTAGACTGTGGAATTATAAAAGAGAAGAGGCTAAACGTCACTCTTCTATTTCTGCCATACCTGTCCTCTAGCACCCACCAAACTCCAGGGGAGCATTCGTATCTGTGTCCAGCTCAGACAAGAAAGGAGTCAACAAGCAAATGTCAATACCCCCCATCCTTTCTCCTGCGGGACCTGGGCAAGGGGCCCAGTCTTCTATCCTCTCCTCTGCACAGAACTGACCTTACTCCCTACAAGAAACAGCCATGGCTGAGGACCATGGTGGACAGGAACCTGTCTCTTGAGGGAGAGTCTCCTGGGTCTTCTTGGCTCACTGTTTAGAAGCTGGAGGATGGGCAGGTTTGAGTTTCAATTACAGAGTCTAAGGCTGTCTAGCCCTTCTTTCCCTGTACAAAAAAAGTCAGAGCTCACTGTGGGAATACTTAAGGTGTTTTATGGATTGTAACATGACCCAAGAGGTGGTTTATTTGACAAACTACACAGCCTGGCTTTTATCTCATAATGTGGTGCTTTGATATGTAAGTTGGAGCTGAGAAGTCCATTAAAGTACTCATGATCACCTCTGCCTTAGCCCCAAATCTGTGCTTATGAAATCTATCAAAGTTACAAATATAGAATTTAATTGAATTTGAAATTACATTAATTACATAGTTCTTTCAATGTACTCATAGCTAGAAGCGGATACAATGATGTCCTTGTGTACTGAAATAACTGAAGAGGCCAGCACAACAACGCGTCACCTCTTGTTATGTCCGGGAGTGTCCATGGGCTCCCATCAACCACTCCTGCACAGCCCTAACTTGTACAGTCCCCTCCCTGAGACTGACCTGCCCCATGACCGGAGAATATGGGAAAGTGGCATGGTCCCAGAAATAAACTCCAACGCGGCCCGACAGTCCCAACTCCCCAAGACTACCCTGTGAGAGTCCAGACAGAGGGAAGGGCAACATGGGAGATGGCAGAGACGCCAGACGAGCGAAGGCCGAGTCAACCTGGATGGCACGATGACTACAGACACCGTGTGGAACGGAAATAATCCTGCCCAAACTGGAATGAAGCAGACAGTAAGTACTGTGGCTTGCGCCACCACAAAGGTTTGTTAGGCGGCAGTAAGTACCCTTGACGTTTTCTAAACCAACAAATATGGGAAATTACAGTGAACCTGTTTGTAAAATGTTTTGCAGTAACATTCTCTCTTCTGAAATGTCTTCTTGAATTGAAAAACAGGCTGTGAATCCTGCCTTCTCACACTCCATTCAGCATGGCAACAGATCCTTGGAATTTGTACCAAACACCTAATGTTGAGAGAGAAGAAGGGGCAGAGAACCCCCTCCAGATTATTAAAGACACAGACATGCGGCGGCAGGGAGAGATGGTACTGCATCCCTCTGTCCGACGCTATGTTCACGCTGGCATTGGGAAGCAGAGACCACAACAGCAGTGAATGTGCTAGTACTTTATCTTCATTTCTCAGCCCACACTGCTGTGACGACATCTGTCCTCTCAGCCAGTCTGTCCCACGGCACTGCAGCAGCATGCACTATCTCTGAAGAGTGGTGTCTCCTCCCAAATGTTTGTTAGAACCTGACAGCACTAAGAGCTGGAGACTGAGGGCTGGAGAGACGGTTCAGAGGTTAAGAGCACTGGCCTTAACCTCTTCCAGAGGACCTGAGTTCAATTCCCAGCAACCACATGGTGGCCCACAACCATCTATAATGAGATCTGGTGCCCTCTTCTGGTGGGCAACCATACATGCAGGCAGAACACTGTATACATAATTAAAAAAAAAAAAAAAAAAAAAAAAAGTTGGGGACTGAACTGGAGCAATGTCTCAGTTGCTCTTCCAGAGGACCTGGGTTTGTCCCAGCACCCATATAAGGTGGTTCACAACCACCTGTAATTCTAGCTCCAGGAGACCTAATCCCCACTTCTGGAATCCACAGGCATCTGTACTCACACATACACACAACAGAGACACACAGAATTTGTTTGTTTGTTTGTTTAACACTAAAAGAAAGAGATGGGGCATGTTGGAAAGTGCCAAGTTGTTTGGGTATGGATGACCTACCTGCCCTCTGCCTGCCATGTGAGGGCAGAGCCAGACAAACATCCCATGGAGGAGTGGGTAAGGCTTCACCAGGGACTCTGCTGGTGGCCCAGTAACTAACTGTGTGACATGGAGTATTTATAATGTGCCCAATCTGAGTAAGCGTTGTCACAGCAGCACACATGGACTGAGGAAGGCCCCAAATACAACTACTTACTTTATAAATACATGTACTCACATGAGATGGGGTCTAAATGAGTAACTACAGCTACAGAGGCTTCCCTCACACCCACTCCATCAGGGTTGAAATAGAAGCATTTTAATGCTGGTTCCAAAGGACATGATTTTCTGCTTTATTCCACACCTGAGCCAGCTAAAATTAAGCCTACAAGAGGCACACAGACACCTGTAAAGTCTAACTTTCATATCCACAGCTTTGCAACTTTGGGCAACTTGCTCAACAGCATTTATGAAAGATGAATAATGGTTTGCAGAGCTGCACTGCAATTAAATGAGATAATATAACATTTGGAAATGATAATGAGCAACAAAAAGTTTGAATGGCATTATGTTAGACAACGTAACATTTGTTTGTTTAATGTTAGAAGCATCTGTGATGCATGCCAGCTCTATGATCTAGGCAATGTAAAAGTGCGCAGACAACATGCTCAAGGGACAGCAAAGAGCAGAGGGAAGAAAACCACAACCCAGAACAGCTACAGCATGCAAGGAGCAGGCAGGAGTCCAGAAAATGACCTGCAAAGATGAACTAGTCAGGTACAGACTCCTAATACTTGCTAATAAATTTGGTTTTCATTCCATGGTACTAAGAACCATGGAAGACTACAGACTCCAGCAAACAGTATAATGTGGGTGGAACAGAAAAAGGATGACACAAGAACCATCACACACACACACACACACACACACACACACACACACACACACAGAGCAAACCAAACCTGAGGTCCAAAGCTTCAGCAAGCACACTCAACACACGGATGATGACCCACACACTCACCTCAGCCTGCTTACAAGTCTGCAATAAAGTAACTCTCAACTAAAATCCATTAAAGGCTTTTTAAAACTACAGTAAGGGAAAGGACTGGGAGAAGTGAGGGAGGGGAACTGGTCAGAATGTAATGGATGAGAGAAAAAGAAAAGAAAAATGTTAAATTAAAAACTACTACAAAAAGACAGTGATACAGTTTTTTTAAACAGAGAGACAGTGACTACAGATGGAAGAATGGAAGGCCAGAGAGTGTACAAGTCGCTAGTATCTAATCCCCTTAGAAAGAGGACACGCTGCTCTCATCTCAGCCTCATCTCCCTAGAACCCAGAACACCCGCACAGTAGCAGTAAGTGTCCTCTCGAAGAAAGACTGCACTGACATCACCTTACAGTTCACCAGCCAACACCGAGAGTAGAACTCCATGCACAGTACAGCAGGCGTTCAGCAGGCCTGACAAGAGGGAACCAACCCACAAACGCACAGAGCAGGAAAGGCGGAGAGCGGGCAGGAAGTAAGGAAAGAACAAGCTGGGGTGCCTTAACACCCAACAGAGAGAGCCCAGGTGCCATCAACAGTGACCATCACAGCTGAGATCTGAAGATGGTTCCTGTTCATCTGCATCCACTTTCTCTTCACAACTACACAGAGCAGAAACTGATACCCTTAGACCCAGAACTCAGATCAGAGCTCTGCATATGGCTGCGGGAAGGCAGGGCTGATATGCAAAGCCAAAACTGAAGACCAGAAACACAGATGTGCTTTCATCCCTTCACCAAACTACTGGTGACAGACCGATGCTGGTTCCCATGACACTTAGCTCAGTGTCCATTCACCCACTGTGTATCTCTTTCTCCCTGAGTGTCACCTTCATCCAAGAAAATACAACAAAGGTAACCTAGATGCCATTTCCAGGGTTAGGATATGACTGTCAACTGCCTGTGAAGTGAGTCTCGTACTCTGGCCTTGAGAAAGTAAATAACCAAGTTGGAAAGAGCTATGTGGCAGGAATTTCAGACAGATACCTGCCAAAAGGCAGACAGAAACCAAAGTTGCCGGTCTTCATCTTGCCTGCAGCAGTATCCTTTTATTAGAGACCTTTCCCCAATCAAATCTAACAGCTTTTTAAGACTCCAGGACAGGGGACACAGCTAAAATGCACCCAGACACCTGACTCACAGACACTGAGGTAGTGGTCCCGGCTTCGCACTGCTAACCCTGTGAGGACACCCTCACACAGCAATAATGTCTGGCCATCCCTGCCGCTCTACTGGGAGACTTATTTTCAGCTGTTATGTGTGTCAAGTACGCAACTTCAGGCTGTAGCTACAATTACTTTTTCTAAATAGGATCTCATTCTGTAGCCCTGGCTAACCTGGAACTCCCCACTTACACCAAAGCTGCCCTCAAAGCTACAACGGGTCCTTTTTACTCTGCTGTGGCCTATTATCACAACAGGCCACAATTTTTGTTGTTTTGGGGATGTTTTTTGAGACATGGTCTCTCCATGTAGCCTTCACTAGCCTAAAACTTGCTATAGCCCAGGCTGGCCTCAAACTCACAGAGATCCACCTGCCTCTATCTGGAGTACTGGAACGGCACCATGCCTGACTGCAGTGATTCTTAAGCAAGACTCACGTAACAAGATGTCAGCAAGGAACTGCTGTGGGATGGTCTGTATGTCAAACTGCTCTGATTGGTCAATAAATAAAACACTGATGGCCAGGGACCAGGCAGGAAGTAGGTTGCCAGGCAGGAAGTAGGTGGGACAAGGAGAGAGGAGAATTCTGGGAAGCGGAAGGCTGAGGCAGGGAGACACTGCAGCCACCGCCATGACAAGCAGTATGTAAAGACGCCGGTAAGCCACCAGCCACGTGGCAAGGTATAGATTTATAAAAATGGGTTAATTTAAGATAAAAGAACAGTTAGCAAGAAGCCTGCCACAGCCATACAGTTTGTAAGCAATATAAGTCTCTGTGTTTACTTGGTTGGGTCTGAGCGGCTGTGGGACTGGCAGGTGACAAAGATTTGTCCTGACTGTGGGCAAGGCAGGAAAACTCTAGCTACAAGGAACTGTAATGGAAGGCTGCATTGTACAAGAGCACGTTAACAAGTCCGCTAACTCTGCGTGTCAGTCTCCTAGTCTCCCCTCACTCCTGCTCACTGCTCTGCTATACCCTGCATTTTCATGTCGTCTTTTACAGTTCTTACTGCACTAACCTGAACCTCCTGTGCACCTTCTGTGTGTGTCTCCTTTCTGACTGTTTAATGTCCTTGTGCATTAATTTTAACATCTGTGTACAATTTCAGATTTGCTTCAACTGAGTCCCTGTAAGTCACAGAACTTTAGCTGGGTGCCAGACAGTTTACACAGTTACAGTCTGATCTCTTACTCTAGGACTCATTTAGCTCTTCCAGGGTCTTGATAAACACTGCTTTTAGTGAGATCTTTCCACTCTGAATATGAAGTACTCAGGTAATTCTCAATTCTCAGCCTTCTGCAGGCTCCGAGCATTAATTGCTCTCCCTACAATTTCCCCACAAGGCGTGCGTTCCTTATGAAATCTGCATGCTATACCGCAGACAGGTACTTGTCCCGGTAAGGAGCACTAACCAGTAGAGCTCTATCTGTTCCTCCTCCTCTCCAGAGCACTGCTCCTCAAGCAGAAGCCCACAGTCCTCAGCAGCTCCAGCCTCTTCCTGGATGCAGTGTGGTCACCCTGCTGAGACGAGGCCGTCCTCCCCACACACATACACTGAGGTCTAGAAACAGCCTCCAAATGGAGCTGGGCCTCACTCACTTCCCGTTTGTCAAGGATCCCAAGTTCTGTCCAGTGGCCGTGTATCTTCCTGTGCTACATATTGTTCAATAACTGAAAAACATTTTAAGTGTGTGTGGTAGGAAATAACATTGAGAATGCTATCTCACAGTCAGAGACAGAAGTCATGATTCCTAGTCATTTCGGTTTAAACTAAATGTGTTCCAGGGTGTAACTTCTACAGACAGGGACCCATTCGTTCTCTGTGACATCACCCCGGCTTCCCTTCTGTAATTCTATCAGTTGCTTTCCTACCTCCTTTGTCTCCTACTATAAAACACAGGCTCTGTGAAGAGGTGTACCAAGTTGTTCCTGCATCCCCATCTGAGGTACCCTGACTAGAACAGGCACTCAAATTCAGCAAACTAAATCAGCAGCAACCTGCTCAGAAGCCTTTTCCTTACTCTACACTGAACTCATCATTAGTTCACTCTAACCTAGAGGCAGGTGAGCCTGCCCCAGGAGACCTACCTCCCTGGGACGGGCTTACCTACTGAGCATGGTCTAAGTACAGGGTTACTTAGGAACTAGCTCTGACTTTGGGCTAGCATGAAAGTAACTAAAAGAAAATCCTGGGGACTGGAGAGATGGCTCAGTGGGTAAGAGCACTGACTGCTCTTCCAGAGACATGGGTTCAATTCCCAGCACCCACATGACAGCTGACAACTGCCTGTAACTCCAAGATCTGACACCTTCACAAAGACATACATGCAGGCAAAGCACCAATGCAAACAAAATGAAGAAGAAGAAGAAGAAGAAGAAGAAGAAGAAGAAGAAGAAGAAGAAGAAGAAGAAGAGGAGAAGAAGAAGAAAAGAAGAAGAAGAAGAAGAAAAAGAAAGAAAGAAAGAAAGAAAGAAAGAAAGAAAGAAAGAAAGAAAGAAAGAAAGAAAGAAAGAAAGAAAGAAAGAAAGAAAGAAAGAAAGAAAGAAAGAAAACCCTGTACAGGTACAGGGACAAACCCAGACCCACTCTGAGGAAGTCACTAGAGTCAACCACTGCCACTTGTCCTGCCACCACTGAAAACCGAGACTGAAGGCTACAACTAGACGCTGTCGCTGCTGTCTCTGACTCCAAACCGTGCTCTGTGCCTGACTCCCGAGGAGGCAGCCAGCACAGGCAGGATGGAGACCAGTGGCATGAGTGCACGCTAACTGCACAGACAAAGCAAGCAGAGTCGCTTCCCAGCAACACTTGTTCATCGAGAGAAGAACTCTCCGACCAGAAAGCTGTGAAGAGTGATTAACTGCCAGGCGCCGGCGCACGCCTTTAATCCCAGCACTCGGGAGGCAGAGCCAGGTGGATCTCTGTGAGTTCGAGGCCTGTCTGGTCTACAGAGAGAAATCCAGGACAGGCACCAAAACTATACAAAGAAAACCTGTCAGCCGGGCGGTGGTGGCGCACGCCTTTAATCCCAGCACTTGGGAGGCAGAGGCAGGCGGATCTCTGTGAGTTCGAGGCCAGCCTGGACTACCAAGTGAGTTCCAGGAAAGGTGCAAAGCTACACAGGGAAACCCTGTCTCAAAAAAAAAACCAAAAAAAAAAAAAAAAGAAAAAAGAAAACCTGTCTCAAAAAACCAAAAAAAAAAAAAAAAAAGAGTGATTAATTTGCTGGCAGTGGTGGCGCACACCTCTAATCCCAGCACTCAGGAGGCAGAGGCAGGCGGATCTCTGTGAGTTAAGAGACCAGCCTGGTCTACAGAGCTAGGACAGTCCTGTCCTAAGAGCCAGGACAGTCAGGGCTACAGAGAAAACCTGTGGGGGGGGGGGGGGGAGTGATGAACTGACTGACCCCAGAGCTCTAGGCCACCAAGTTTATCTGATTCTTAGGTCAATGGCTGCAGGTTGGTCCCCTTCCTTCAAAATGCTGAACTGGACTTATCTGGTAGTAGCATGTGGACCTACTAGAGTAATATAAAGCAAATTGAATGCCCTGCATCCTACTTGTTTAACTTACAAACTACAGATCGTATTGGCTACTTTGTAAGGTTGCTGACCAGGGTCAATAGCTCGTAAATATCTATCTGTCCAACAGCTTGCATAACGCAGGGGACGGACTAATAGCCGTCACTGTTACTATTAAATAGTCCCTTACTTCTCAACACGGGAAACTCAGGTCTACCTGAGTCCTTCTTGTAAATCATCATCACCATCACCATCACCACCACCATCTCACAGACTAGAGTGGTAGCATAAGCCTGTGTTCCCAGCATCTGTGAGACTGATGAAGGAGTATCCTCAGATCAAGGCCAGCCTGAGCTACATAGACAGACAACTGCCTCCAACAGCAAACAAGATGGAGGTTCGAGTCGTATTTGACTTTGGTACTATTACTTAGAAGCCAGTCACTGAGAAGCTGTGCAATTGCACTGAAAAACACTGTTTAAATGTTGTCCTCACAAGCTTACCAACAACTGTGGCACTCACAAGACCAACAGCTTCACTAGTTCTAACTACGGGCACAGTGTTCACTTCTGAAAACCTCTCTCTCTCTTACGACTGAAGGTGGAAATTCAAGCCAAAGGCATCCAGGCTCCTGTCTTCACCTCTGTCACTTCTCAAAGCTAGACTCATTCTAAATGTGCACATGAGAACTAACAACGCTGGATCGAAACTCGCTAGATCGCTAGAGTAACAAAGGAGAGCAGTATTCGGCCCACTGTTCTCAGTGACTTTAAACTCCCTAGGAGGACAGGCAGCGCCTCTGGAGGCTGAGGTGGGAGTGCAGTGAGTCCACACAGCCTGGACCACTTGGCAAGACCCTGTCTCTCTCAACCAATAAAACTGCCCCAGAGACCCACTAAGAGTTGCATGGACTTCGGTAAACTACTAAAATGGGCTATTCCTCTAATATACAAGCTACCATCTTTCCACTCCTCATACTCGTATTCTGCACCAACATAAAGTAGGCATTTATAAACATTGATCTACAAATAAGTCATTTTCCTTCTCCTATGCATAGCACATAGAGCTCTCCAATCTTACCTGTGGCATTTGTTCTAAGGAAAGTCTCACCCTGTGGCCCAGAATTCACTTGAAGCTTTAACTTACCACAGTCCTGCCTAAAAACTGGTATAAGTGTGCTGCCACACCCTAATTCCAGTTTTATTCGTCTCTAAAAGACCTCATCTCTTCCTTTTGTAGGCTCCCAAATTCCCTGTCCTGCTCTTTATTCTAAATGCAAATATGCCCTGCTGCAATTCTTTGTCCTTAGGACTAACTAAAGAAAAAAAAAAATCTAAGAAGTTTATTGATCCATCCAACCCAAGTTTATTTAGTGCTTATACCGTACTAGGTACCTGGAATGCCTAAGACTCCAAATACTAGGGTAAAACATGGTTAATGCCTGCAGAGGATTAGTCAAATAGGCACTAAAAAACTAACTAATTTTAATGAGTATTATGAACAAAGACTAGACAGACTTGATTGTGTAAACTAAGAATAACTTGGTGAATGAGGGGCTGGGCCTTCCCCAACAAAGTGCTATCTCAGCTAAAACTGAACGAGGAGACAAGTTACCTCAACAGGGTGATAACTCCAGACCAAACGGCAGCAGGGAAGAGATGCAGACAGAGCGGAGGCATGAGTCGGCCACCTAGGACAAGTCATTTAGGCAAAAAGGACATGGGTCCTATGACTCCTTTGGTCTTTACCCTAAAAGTCACAACACCATTAAGGAAGTTGGGGTTTTTTTGGGGGGTCTTTGTTTTGGGGGGGTTGGTTTTGGTTTTTTACTTTGTTTGTTTCGAGACCTCGCTGAGTAACCCAGGCCAGCCTCCAGCCCTTCTGGATGCCCCGCCTCACCTTCTGAGGTAAAATCACAGGTGTGCAGGCCTAAGGACCCCGAGTCTGACCCTAGCACCAGTGAGCACGAGGGTGTGGTGACACACGCTACAGAGGCAGAAGAGACAGGCAGACCCCTAGGGACCGCACCAGCCAGACCAGGCTCCTCAGGGAATTCTAGCTGGGGGAGAAGACACTATCTCAAAAGTAGAGGTGGGAGGACCCTGAGGAACCTCACCAGAGGCTGACCTCTGGCTTCCACAGGATGTGTACCACAACCTCTGCCACAAATTTTCTTTTGTTCCTTAATGATAGAGAATTGTTGCTTCTCTAGACAGTGCTGGCCTTTAACAGAACTTCTATCCCTAACCTTCCCCACAGGCCTGCATCCTTTACTCGGCTCCATTTTTCACTTATTCAGCAAACAGCCCTTTCCCAAACTATCTGCCATGAATACTAAAACTTCCCTGTCTTCCCTCTGCATGCCTGTGACAGTGCTGAGCAACTCTGGCCATCCTAGGTGACCTCACCTGTATTTACCAACGTTTTAAACTGTCCTATAGAATCACCGTAAAGGAAATGTACAAAAGTCACAGTATACTCAATGAGATCCTACTCATTTTCTTATCCTTGCTATTTTGAAGAACTTTCACAAACTTTTCTATCACAAAAGGAATTATCCATCGATAATAAATGTTTGATATAAAGATAAAGCAAGCCTGGGCAGGCGTCTCTATGACGGGTAAGGTGACCTGCTGACGTCCCACACAACCTAAGTCACAGCTCATTTTTTAGTAAAAGGGGGACCTGTAGGGCCCTGGCCCCCGTTTTGGGTAACTGTTGCCTTGCTTGCGGACCTTGACCTTGATATCTTCCCTATGCTAATTCCCTGCCGGGTTCCACCCTCCTGAATGCTTAAGGGAAGTTCCTTGTCTGTGTATCCTGCATAATGGGTGTTAACAGCTTAGATGCAAGATTGTAAAACATCGGTAGCGAACTTCTCCTCCGGGGTTCTCCCATTGTGCTGTAAGCCTGTATTTAAGACCTCCTCCCTCCTTCAATAAACTGCATTTGGCATTAAAAAATAAATAAATAAAAAATAAAAAAAATAAAGATTATGCCAGAAAAAAAAGATAAAGCAAAAGTCACCGTAGTGATGACAACTGTTTTCAAGAGAAACCGACCCAACCAATCACGACCCTTTTCAAGCAGACAGCATCAGTCAAAGACCACAGCCTACTTCTACCTAAAGAGCTTAGCTCTAAAGTAACTGTCAAAAGGACTCTAAGATAACTTTTAACCTTCAAAAATATTTTTTAAATCAAGAAATCACAGATCCTATGTCCCTTTAATGAGAACTTAATTGTATATCTATTGTATTTTTAAACCGACCCCGGGAACTGTAAAAGCTTTTTTCCCAGCAGAACCTATTTCCACAATGGCAAAGACAGCAGCGGCTCTTGTCTTAGAGCTGATTTCCAGGCTCCTCTCCACGGGTGACACTCTGGTACCAGCCAGCATGGGCACGCACACCTTTAATCCCAGGACTGGGCAGAGGAAGGATTTCAGTGAGTTCAAGGCCAGCCTGGTCTACATAGTGAGTTCCAAGTGAGAGAGGTGTGTGTCTGTGTGTGTGTGTGTGTGTGTGTGTGTGTGTGTGTGTGTGTGTGTACACATATATATGCATACATAGTGAGATCCTGCCTTAAAAATCAATAGTTCGGGGCTGGAGAGATGGCTTAGCAGTTAAGAGCACTAACCATTCTTCCAGAGGACCCAGGTTCAATTCCCAGCACCCACATGGCAGCTCACAACTGTCTGTAACTCCAGTTCCAGGGGATCCTCACACAGGTGTACACACAGGCAAAACACTAATGCACATAAAATAAAAATAAATCAATTATAAAAAAATAGTTGTATCACACACAAGAACAGGCTTTTTAGATCAGCAGTCCTCTAATGAAGACACATGCACAATGAACAGAACGTGAGGTTTTCCAGGACAACACTAAGACCCCTGGTACAAACTGTGGCTCACACGCTCTCCTACTCCACACTCCCAACCGTAACCGTGACGCCACTTTCTCCTTCCCAGAGTCACCGTCTTGCAATCTTTTCCCACCACTCCTTCCCCTCTCATGACTAGTGGTACTGCAAACTGTTCTCACCTTCATTACAGAAGACACAAACGACATTAGTGATTCTGTTCCTGGTGCCTTCCAATCCTCACTCAGTAGGAGGGTCTCAACTGTCACACAGGCAGTCTCCTCTAGGACCTCTGTAATCCTCCCTACCTCACCCTCCCGGCCCCCTGCTCTCTACTGCCAGAGCCGTGGCCACACTTGGACTCATCTCCCGATCTACTGGCGGAGTAACTGAGAACTTCTACCCCCTGCCTTCCTCTCCTGCCCTTCTCAGCCCCCCACTCCCTCCCTCCCTCCCCCCCCCCAGCACAACTCTCCCTCACTCCTCCGGAGTCTCGGGTAACTCCACCCTCCCTCCCTCTCCAAAGCCACACACCACCTTCTACAGGACACCCACTGTCCAGAACCTTGCTCAGTCCCCACAGCTATCCCACCTCCCATGGCAACGCCTCTCCGCCACCAGCCCCGCCTACTCCCTTTTCCTCCAATGCATATCTAAGTGGTCTTGCTTGCACTTGGCTTTCCATGAACACACATCTATTCACCTTTCCAATCAACAGCGACCACCACTTACGTCTCATACAGAGGACATGCAGACATTGTCTCAATTGAAAAAGATGTCCCTTTTTTAGACTTTTACAATTTATCAAAACATCAGTTATTCAACAGGATAAAGGAAAACTAGAAAATAATTAAGTATCTTTAACTATGTATCTAACAAAGAGTGAATACTTTGTTATTTAAAAACATATGCCTTGGCCAGAAGTGGTGGCACAGACAGATCTCTGTGAGTTCGAGGCCAGCCTGGTCTACAGAGCAAGTTCCAGGACAGCCAGGGCTACACAGAGAAATCCTGTCTCGAAAAACAAAAAGGCAGAGAAACAAAAGCAAAACAAAACAAAAAAAGAATCAGGGAAATGCACTCTTGAGACACTGATTGTAAACACAAACTGGTAGGATATTTTAGAAGACAATTTGGTGATATACATTCAAATATGCTTATAGCTGGCACAGTTTCCCTTATGAATGGTCTTCTACAGCAAACGCTTAGAGTACAACTATTTGTATCAGTGAAGTGTACTAGAGCAGCATTGTTTAAAACTGAGTATAAAAACAATTTTAATGTCCTTCATGAGAGCTAAATAAACCAAAGAATATACATAAAATGAAATAGTTCCCAATTTAAAAAAAAAAAAAAAAACTAACAAGGAAGGGCTAGGGATGTATCTCAATGAGTACTTGCCTATAACCCATGGATCCCTGGGTTTGAACCCTAGTATGGTATAAAGTGGACATGACATATGCTTGTAACTACATTCCAGAGGTTGAGACAAGAGGGTAAGGAGGTCAAGATAGCCTGGGCTACATGAGAGCCTATCAAGAAAGAAATGGAAAGAAAGGAAGGAGGGAAGGAGGGAGGGGCTAGAAAGATGGCTCCATGCTTAAGTTCATACTGCTCTTCCAGAGGATCCCAGTTCAGTTCCCAGTACCCAAGTGGAGGGGCTCATAACTGCCTGTAAGCTCTAGGGAATCCAACACCCTCTTCTGGCACCCAAGGTCACTTACACACATGTGGCATATACTCATACAGACTCACATATACATAGTCATAAATAAAAATTTAAAAAAACGAAGCTGGGAAGTGGTGGCGCACACCTTTAATCCCAGCACTCGGGAGGCAGAGGCAGGCCCATCTCTGTGAGTTCAAGGCCAGCCTGGTCTACAAAGTGAGTTCCAGGATAGACTCCAAAGCTACACAAGAGAAACCCTGTCTCAAAAAACAAAAAAATTAAGAAAATGAATCTTTTTTTAAAATTTTAAAGAGGCTGGCATGGTGGCACACACTTTAATCCTAACACTCCAAGACAGGTAGGCAGATTTCTGTAAATTCAAGGCCAGCCTGGTCTACACAGCAAGTTCCAGGACAGCCAGACATACACAGAGAGACCTTGTCATCAAAACAAACAAAAACAATTTAGAAAAGAAAATCACATTCATGAAAGTCATGTGAGGTAGCTCATTCCTATAATCCCAGCAACTGAAATGAGGCAGGAGGATTACTGAGTTTGAAGTCAGTGTGAGCTGCATAGTGAATTCCACACCAGTCTTTTCTACAGAGAGCCTGTCACCAAAACAAATAAACAAAGCCAGGCCAGGTGATACAGGCCTGTAACCCCAACTACTCCAAAGACTGCAGCAGGAGGCTCTGAGCTCAAGGACTGCCTGGGACAGAATGACTCCAAGGCACACTGGGTCCCAACCTCAGGTAAGCTGAAGGACTGATGATATGGGGAAGGTAGAGCACTGGCCTACAACAGGTGATGCCCAAGGCTCAGTGTTCAGTCACACACTCAAGCATATACACAACACACACACACACACACACACACACACACACACACACACACAGAGAGAGAGAGAGAGAGAGAGAGAAAGAGAGACAGAGACAGAGAGCACTGTCAGTTAACAAGGGAATTTTTTTTATTTAAAAAAAATTATTCATTTTATATACCAACCATAGATTCTCCCTCTCATCCCTCCTCCTGCTCCCCCTCAGTCTCCCCTCCCAACCCACCTCCCATCGGCTAAGGCCTCCCATGGGGAGTCAGCAGAGCCTGGTACATTCAGCTGAGGCAGGACCAAGACCCTCCCCCGCCTCAAGGCTGAGCAAGGAGCCCGACCATAGGTAATGGGTTCCAAAAAGGCAGCTCATGCACCAGGGATCAATCCTGATCCCACTGCCAGGGGCCCCTCAAGCAGACCAAGCTGCACAACTGTCTCCCGTATGCAGAGTGCCTAGTCCAGTCCCATGCAGGTTCCACAGCTGTCAGTCTAAAGTTCATGAGTTCATACAAGCTTGGGTCAGTTGTCTCTGTGGATTTCCCCATCGCGGTCTTGACCCCCTCTCTCCTTGTTCACAGAATCCCTCTTCCCTCTTTTCCACTGGACCCCAAGGGAATGTTTCTAAGTATGAAGTTTAAGTAAAAATAAAAAAACTTTTTTTAGAATGTCTGATTTTTTTTTCTTTTGAGGCAGGATTTCTCTGTGTAACCCTGGCTGTCCTGGAACTCATTCTCTAGACCAGGCTGGTCTTGAACTCACAAAGATCCACCTGCCTCTGCCTTCCAAGAGCTGGGATTCAAGTCATGTGCCACCACCATCTACCTTATCTTTGATTTTAAATGTAGGACATTGCATACATACACAGACATATAGAACTAAGCACTCTAAAAACAAGACTATGGGTGCTTGCTAAGGAGGCACAATACCCTGGGTCTGATCCCCACTGCCACCCAAGGAAGGGCGGGAAGGGAGCAAAGGAGGGGTGTACGGAGCACAGGTCCGCAGAACAGTCCATATGAGGTGTAACGCAAGTGCGAGTGTACATGAATAGACACAGAGCATGTCTAGTAGGAAAAACTGAGTAGTTATTGAGAGCCATGAGAACAAGGGTGACGTGACACCATTCCACAGCACTTTTTAAATGAGTACATATGCCCTGTTATCTTTAAAGAATTGTACGTTTGCTATGTTGTGAGACTAACACACTGAGAGACACTAAGAAGAAAGAGATCCTCTGTCTGGTAGTCAAGGTCCTAAGTAGAATAATCCCCAGGGGTGTTACCATAGCTAGTGCCTGAAAGATACCAACCTTAACCCCTAGAGAAGCTGCTCCTAAACCTGCCTGAGATAATCCCACCCATGACAGCTGTCACAGACACCATTTTTCTTCAGGAACAAGTACAGGTGACATATTCTTCCTTCCCCATCTCAAAAGGCTCTTAGTGCAAGTGACCTTTGATTTCTAAAATGACAGCCACCTCAGTAATAAAAAAAAACAGCGTTAACCTGAAAACAGGTAAAGGATATTCCTCTGAGCTTACTTCCATTTTAAATTAAAGAACCTAATGGAGTGAATTCCAACATGTGAAAACTATAAACAACCAGATATAAAGGAAAAGTAGTAATTTTGTGGTCCATCTAATCATGGCAAGTTCCCACCAACCAATCTACCCCAACGCCACCTACCAGAGTCCTGCCATGAACCATACCTTATAAAAACCTCAACTCGAACCTTTAAATATTCCTCTGACTAAAAGGAAACGAATCATAGTGGCCATTCCCTAGGAGTGAGCTCCTGTGTGAAGAGCAATGTCTGAGGCAGATGCACCTCAAACCCGGGCCTGTACCCCGGCAATTCTGTACAAAAAGCACACATGAGGAGGAGGCAAGAGAACTCAAGCTAGTGCAAGACAGCTGTGGTCCAGCTCAGACAGCCGGGCTCTGGGCACTCCTCCTCTGGAAGGCAGCGGTGGCGGCAGTGGCTCAACCAACCAGCAGAGCTTCAGACATCTGTGATGTATCAGGATGCCCTGAAGGAAGTTCAGTGCAGAGGTCATCCCAAAACTACACACAAATACCTGCGCTTAGGGGTCCCTATCAAGTGCCCAAGGCCCCACCAGATCCACTGGCAGCTGGAAGGAAGACCAGGTCTTCCCTTTTCCTCACAGAAGGGGTGAGAGTATCCTAAGTCACTGCTATCATCCTCACAACATTCACTGACTCTTACTACTGAACGCCTAACAAGACCCCAGTGTTGGTCTAGTGCTATCCGCTGTGGTCACAAGCAGGACCACACACAGTGTGGTCCAGAGCAGAGTAAAGGTAAATCCAAAAGTTTAGACTATATTATTTACATGATATAATCACAACTATAAAGAATGTGTATTTACAATCTATCAGAAAATAGTGTCAGTAAACTGCTATCAGGCCCTAAATACCATCACAACAAAAAAAAAAAGGTACAAATTCATTCTAAGCAGACTACAGATATATATATTACAGAACCAACAACCTATTTAAATTTGCAAACTATAGCACAAAAGCTTAATGACCAATAATAGTGACTGTTCAATAAACTGCCTTATTTCCAGAATTTTTTCCAAAATATTTGGAAATGAACAAGCAATGTTTAATTTTCCTTCATTGTGCCCATCTATAGTAGAAGCAAATTCTTAGCCAAA
The DNA here is from genome assembly GCF_049852395.1 of Peromyscus maniculatus bairdii. Lineage (NCBI taxonomy): Eukaryota > Metazoa > Chordata > Mammalia > Rodentia > Cricetidae > Peromyscus > Peromyscus maniculatus. The sequence continues at coordinate 84,258,409 of NC_134863.1, read as the reverse complement.
TAAACAACCCACCAAAGACCACAAATCCCAGCCTCCTGTGCAGCTAAGGCCACATGACTAAATTTAACCAATAGCACATGAAAAAAGGACCCACCACTGTCCAAATGGACCTTACAATCTAATGGAGAGGAAGAGACAGGCATTAATGAACATAATGAATAAGTACACATAAATCACTGATGACTCACTACACAGCCACCAGCAATAAAGGTTGTGAAAGAAAAGTAGAGAGTCCTGCTTGGCTTAAGGGGTGGGGTGGGGTGGTGTAGAGGGCCTGACAGTGTGTGTCAAGTCCCAGGTCTAACCAGAGAAAGAAGAAAGTGTGGAAAAGGACACAGGAGGAAAGGAGACGTGGCCACTGGGCCCGGTGACAACCTGCCACAGGGGAGGACACTGATGCTGAGACCTGCCTGCTCCTCAAGTCACTCCCTGCAAAGGGCACCCGACACTGGGCCTGTCCTGCCTGGACAGTCTTTGTTCACTATCTCAAGGCAGGTGATCTCTCCACACAGCCTCAACTCCTACTCCAAGCAAGCACCACACAGATCTGGGGGAGACGTCACGGCCTCAACACCCTTCTAACCAAACGTGTGCTCCGGGACATTAAACCTTAACCAGGAACCCCATTAATACTTCTAAATAAAAAAATTAACTCATCATTGAAATTGTGTTTTGTTTTTTAAAGTTTAAAAAACAAAAAAACTGTTCTGCTTCTCTGATCTTTCAGCTTTCACCCCCTAATGTCTGACTCCCAAGTTTTTATTATGAAGACCAACTAGAATTCACGCTACAGGGAAGGAACAAAAAAGTTAGGGTTTATTTGATGATGGGGATGCTACTTAAAGAAGAGATGATGCCTTCTGAAGCTGGCTTCATTCCATGTCAGACCATCACAGGAGACTCCCAAAAAGCAAAGCATTTCAATTATGAGATTTCAATTTTGGGTGATAAAATGACTCATCATCAAGAGATATTTTTAAAATGACTACTGTATTACATGTGCACATGTTCCTAAAAAAATTTATCTTGTCAAAATTTAGCCTATCAACAATAATAATATATAAACTTTCAAAAAAAATGGTTGAAAAAAGGGACATCTATGAAGAACTGCCAAGAATCCAATGTGGTTTTTGTCAACACGAAGTATGTCTTGGTAGAGCTACAGCAGTTTAGATGTTCAATGTAAGGTTTCATTCTCAACCAAGAACTGCAACTCATTACAGAATTCTCAAAGGACAATTTCAAAGCCAAAATATAACTTTAAAAAGCATAGCTGTTTTATACAAATGCAATGTATTTCCATCATTTTGTCTTTAATATACCAAATGAAACTAGAATTTGAAAAATAAGACTTGTCTATATTATCTAGTATGAACCTTTGCTTCAGTTAGGTGTAACCTGCACTCACCTCTCACACACCCAACAAGACTTGACACTCTAGCCTAACACTACAGAGTTGACATAACCAAGATTTCAAGATTCCTTCATTTAGGGATAGCAAAGGAGAAACTTTAGGTAACTTGAAACAATTCAATTATTTTTTCCAACTAATTAAACACCAATTTTAACCCCTAAATTTTGTAACCCCAAATTGTGCAAGCATTAAGTTATGAATCACCACAGGCTCTCACCATCAAATACTGCCAAATGGCCAGGACATCCCAGGGTCCCAGTCTTTAGAAGGCATAACCATACACTACTATCCTGGTAGTACAGCTTGTTGTGACAGGTAAAGTGTGCTGTCAAGTTCAGGTGACCCTGACTGATATTTCTAAGCAAGATTTTGCTTCTAAAATGAAAATAGACAAGTACAGATGGAGGAAAACCCACCAAGATACTCAACAGAAAGTAGACTGTGCCAAGCTACTGCTTAGGACTGCCATAAAATTAGGAAGACTAATAATTCAAGTGCAGAGCCAAGTTCTCACCAGAGACTTTCTGGAAGCTCATGGTGTCTGCTGGGTTTGGAGGTCAAGCTCACTCTTGAGAGGTAGCAAGGAAGTAACTGGGAGGAGGAGAGGGGCACTGACTGGCAGGTACAAAGTAGGAGCTCTTTGTAACAGAGGAAAATGACAAATGGCATATCTGATCCCAGGTACCCACAAAGTCACAAATGATCCCACCCTCCTTGAGTCTTATATGTCATGTCATGTAGTACAAACAGCTCTTTGCCACCCAAAATTCTATACACATTTTCTTCCTGCAATAGACATATGCCAACCATACACTCTAGAACACCTCTGTGTGAGTGAGTAAATGTGCATGTACTTTCTTCGTACAGTTACGTAACACGCATGACAAAGTTCACAGTATGCCATGTCTATAACAAGGTATCTTCACTTTCAAAGCTAGGCACAGCACCGCAAACCTAAGTTCCTTGAATACATTGTTGCACTTACCCCTCCTCACTCCCATCTCTAAGTCACAAACACAGGAAGCCATGAATAAAACTGGGTGACAAAGCTCAAGCTCTCAAGGGCGATTTTCTAGCCAAGGGTCTTTGGACTACCCGTGTTATCTTGAATGTTATTTTATTGATCCCTAGCACACAGTAATGGTTGAGGTTAAATTTTTAATAGGTCACACACCAAAATGTCTTCAGAAAGCTCTTTTCCTACCTTACTAATAATTACCATTCAATTCTATTCCTTCAAAGGTAAACAATCTCTTCAACATCCACCAGGTATACGAAATGTGTGTCCTTACAGACACAAGGGGCGACCCTTCTAAAATAATTTGAGCCTAAGCCTCTCTAAGGTAAACAGGAACTTTCTGTAGCCATTTTTACAAGAGAACTTGGTGTAGATGCTGACACGTCTCTTCACTTTTTGGCAAGGTCTGAAATCTAACTCTATTTGGACAGCTACCACAGACGACGCCACTGCCATGCCAAGGTAGATGCACCAGAAGGACAGGGTTCTTTAAGATATGTACCCTGAAAAACCAATGTCTATAACCAAACAAACTTTCTAAACCACTATCCCTTTGAAATCTTAACCAGTGGAATTTGAGTTCCTGTCTCCCATTTACAGTCTATCTGGAAATGTAATTCTTTAAGAATAATTAAAAAGAGAAATTTAAGAAACAAAAAGTAAAGTAATTCCACTATATTATTGACAAATCAAAGTACCTAATGGTTATTTAATATGAGAAGTCCAAAAGGGTCAAAGTAGAAATCAAAGTATTCAAAGAAAAACAAAATAACTCCACACCAAACTTTTGACTTATCAATACACACACACACAAAAAAAAAGAGCTCTGTACTATAATTATAACTAAATGTGAAGAACAAAATGCACCAGGGTTTCCATCCTTCCACTCGGAAGCTGACTACTCTGCTTCGATGGAGAGGGACAAGTTTCATTAAGAGGGCTCTGGTCTACATTGCCCTTCTGCAACCCTAAATTACCTCCACCAAACCTGCACCCAGTCTGTAGGTCAGAGCTCTGAGTCATCACACGGGACTTATCATAAGTCACAACTTACATCTGCCTCCCGGAGTCCTGGCTGTATGACCTTGGACTGGTCACTGCCCTCCTCTAAGCTCAGTATGCTCATCTGTGAAATGGGTGACATTTCCTACTGGTAGGTTAAGCGAGGGAACATATAAAACTGTAGTTAGCAATGCCTGGCACTAATCTTCGAGTGTGAAAACACTGCTACAAGGTGTGTATTTTCTGGCAATTTGGCAGAACTCAAGAAGCAAATGATGCTGCACCTCGATGACAGGATTCATAGAAGCCAGGGCTGGGCGAAAGACAGGTCGTCGGAGTCACTGACTCACGAATTTTGCCGTTTTTAACTATTTCGGGGTAGGGAGGGGCCTCTGGCTAAGTGCTGATATTCAGGCACTCGGGTGCCTCTGGGGCCAGAGTGGGTCTGTGCCTATAAATAGCCTGGTGAAGTTTTGTGGCCATACACAGGTACCCATTCTAATTCCTGTCTCCTCCCGCAGCTAAGCAGGTCACCCCGGCCCCTCCGGTGGCCAGGGTCGCCCGCGCTCCCGGCCCGACTTCCGAGCACGCCGGGTCCGCAGGCCCCGGGCGCGGGCCCACAGGGCCTTGCAGGCAGCGAGCTGCGGACCTTCGCCGGCCCGGCCCTGCGCCCTGGCCTCCCGGCAGCCAGCCCCATTTTCTTAACCCGTGCATTGTCCTTGCCGAGAACCCCGGCGCTCCGCACGCCGGTGGGGACCGAGAGGAGGGACGAGGGAGGAGCTGGGGGAAGAGGATGAGGAGGAAGAGGAGGAGGAAGACAGCCTCCTCCTCCCCTGCGCCCGGGAGGCCGGCGGAGGTCTGGCGCCGGCCGGGCCCCAGGCCGCGGGTCCCACCCGCCGCAACTTTCCTCGGGGACCCGGCCTTGCCCGGGCTCCCTCCCGCGGCGGCAGGCCCCGGGCCGCCCTCCCGCTCCCTCCTAAGATGGCAGGTCCCTCCCTCCCTCCGCGAGAGGCCTGGCGAGCTCGGCTCGCAGGCCCCGGGAAGCCGCGCGCAGGGCCGCGCCGCGCCGGGCGGGCGGGCGAGCGGGCGGGGCGGACACTCACCGGGACGATGGCGGGGCGCTTGCGCCGCTCCCTCCGGTGAGCCTCAGCCTCGAGCTCCCGCGCCGCGCTCCCGCCGCGGCCTCCGCAGCCAGCGCCGCCCCGGCCGCCTCTCTCTCTCTCTCTGTCTCTCTCTCTCTCTCTCTCCGCCCCCGGCGTCCCGGCTCCGCGCCGCAGCCGCGCTGGCTCAGGGTCCGTCCGTCCCTCCGTCCGTCCGTCCGGCTGGCTGCCTGGCTGGCGGGGCCGGCGGGCGCCCGCGGCCGGGGAGGCGACAGCCCCTCCCCGGCAAATACCGCAGTCCCCGGGCCCCCGAGTGCCGACGGCGGGGCCGGGCGCCGAGCGGCGGCCGCTGCCGGCCGCTTCTCCCCCGACGAGGATTTTTGTAAAAAAAAAAAAAAAATCTCACAAAATGGCGCGCGCTCCAAAGCTGCGCAGCGAGCAGCGCCGGGGCCCGAGCGGCGGCGGCGGCGGCAGCGGCGGCGGCGGCGGCGGCGGCGGCTCCGCCAGGAGAGCCCGGACCGCCCGCCCCCGATCCCGCACAGACACTCGCGCACACTCACCGCGCGCACACTCGCCCTCGCACACGCTCCCTCACACTCACACCGGTCCCGCCCGCTCGCCGGCGGCGGCGGCGGCAGCAGCGGCAGCAGCAGCAGCAGGAACAGCAGCAGAAGCGGCGGCGGCGGCGGCGGCGGCGGCGGTGGCGGCGCCCGCACCCCCGCTCGGGGAGCCCGCTCTCCTCAGCCCGACCTGGGCCGCGATCGGCAGCAGCGACGGCAGCAGTCTCCCCGGATCCCCCCGCCGCGGTTGCCGCCGCCACCCCCGCCTCACTCCAATGGGGCTTTTTATTATTATTCGGGCGGGAAGCGAAAGGGTTTAAAAAAAAACCAACCAACAAAATGGCGACGGACCGACCCGGTCGCTATGGCAACTGTCAATCAAAACGCAAAACCCCGGCTGACGTGCTGACGTCCTCCCCCCGCCCCCCCGGCCCCAAGCCGGCGGGCGGGGCCTGTTGCCCGGGTAACGGCAGATTCCGTTCCCTCCTCTCCCCTCTCTCCCCCGTCCCCCAGCCAACCACCCAACCCCCCTCAGGTCACGTGAAGGATAAATTCGGAGCTCGGGCCCGCTACGAGTGTCAGAGGAGGGCGCGTGATTCGCTCGGGGGAGGGGAGAGGAGGAGAGCGGAGGGGAGGGGAGGGGGGGCGAGGCGGTGGCCTGCCGGTGCGCGAGCGAGCGAGCGCCTGCCGCCCCGCGGCCGCCTCGCCCCGCCCCCGCGCCGCTCCCACGCCGACTGCGGCCCGGCCGGCGCGCGGCCCCGCGGCGCGGCCCCGCGCGGCGAGCCCGCAGCCCCGCCCGCCCGCTCGCCCGCCCGCGCAGGCCCGGGAGGGAAGGGAAGGGGAGGGGAGCGGAGGCCGGGCAGGCCGTCCACTCCACCCCGCGCGCGCGCGCGGCCCCGCCAGGCCGCCGTCGCCAGCCCCCTCGCCCGAACCGACCCGAACCGGCCCGCGGGGTCGGGCGGGACGCGCGGCCCACCCCGCGCTCGGCTCACCTCCCGCACGCCGGCCCCGGCCGCGGGCGCGCGCGGCCGCCACCTTGATCAGGCCGTGGCCGCGCCCGAGCCGCGCCGGCCGCGCAGAAACTTTCCAGGCTGGGCACGCTCCTGGGCGCCGGTTCCCCCGGCGTCTCCATCGGAATGCCCAGCCTGGACCTGCCCCGGGGCGTATGTCTCGGTTCTTGCTTGTCGTAAGCCACCTCGGTTTCCTGATTCTTAATTTGCCCACTTGGCCTTGGCCGTCGAGTCTCTACTGGAAGTCTGCCTTTTTATCCATTCTAAGTCTTCCGCCTAGCTGAATGCAGCCGGGTGTGCTCTCCGGCCACTGACAGCCCAGTCTGCTGTGCTGGCTACTTTGTAATTAGGAGACAGCCGCTGCCTCAATTTGTATTTTGTACCTATTCTAAAATAACAGCGTTAATGGCCCAAAAGAGTATATACATTAACACACAGGCCTGTGTGTGTATACACTGTTGCGCACCAAAATCCCTGGACTGATTTCTAAACTTGACTTTTGGCATATTTATGTTAACGTTTTGCTTACGCTGTTTGCAACAATTGCAATAGATGCAGCCTTATAAACAAATGTAAAAACACCGATAAATACTCCTCTCCATGTAGCGTGGCCCTAGGAAACACTTGCTTTAAATGATTTCCAACAAACAGTCTACAGTTAGTACACCGTTGAAACACTAAAGCAGCTATTCAACTTAACAGAGGCCGACGGGGGGGGGGGGGTGGTAATAAAACTAAAGTAAATTAGGATTCATTCGGGAAGAAAAATAGTTTGCTTTAGACTGCCCAGGATATCAAAAAGTTGCGGCATCCCGTAAAAGTACTTTCGGCTGACATTTCCAAATTTGCACTGTTGGTAGAAGTCAAGTACACAGTCAACATAATTAATCTGAAGAAAAAGGAAGTGGCCAAGGGTGTCACAGAACTTAGCACCTGGTTCTTCCCAAACACAAGCTTCCGCCAGCGCTTCCAGCCTCACCTCCTGGCTCCTCACTCCATTGGCCAGAGTTTTTTTCCAACACAACACTACAAACTAAATTCCTGTCTAGTATTTATTGTTCGTAAAGGAGGGAACCTGCTTAATCTATGGGTTACCTTGGCCGACTATGAGAATGTCTCAAGAAATCGTCCGTCAGGTAAACTCAGTGTGAGGCAGGATTAGGAAGTGTTGGTCTCCATGTCTGGGAGATGCATCCTTTCTCCCCACCCAATACAACCTTATCCGGTATCAGTCAATGAATTGTGCTGTCTGAGTTGGAATGCTATTAAATGTTTGACATGGATATCACCTAAAAAGTGGCCTGCAAATTATAGCTGGACAAGCGTGGGTCACGGTGGCCTCTGAAAGAAGTGCCAGTCTAGGGAAAACTAAATACAGAAATTAAACCTTTGATTTTATCCACGAATCTCCCCTCTGAGAACCTGGGAAAGCAAAGACAAGCCCAGAGTCTCAGCCAATTCTCACAGAAAATGACCCATTCCATTCTACAAAGAGAAAATGGGTGATGAGTGACCAACGGCGTCCTGATGTGACAGTACCGGTGAGTGGTGAGGTCAGGAGTGATATCCAAGTGTATTTGCAACCCCCATGTGTCCCACTACACCAAAGTGTTTATTTGGAGAAAGAATCTACACAGAGGTTTTGGGCTGGACCCAGATTTGAAATGACCAGTGTCCTTATAACAAGCTGGACCTAGAGACAGACACAGCAAGCCCCTGACAAGGACAGAAAACCCAGACACAAGGAAAATCTGGGGCTACAGCACAGCACCAAGAGGCCACAAGATTCTCCCTTGCAGCCTTGGGAGGGGGGGGGAGGAAGGGGAGAGAGAGGCTCAGTTGCTGCCTTGCTTGTGGGCTTCTAACTTTGGAAACTGTGGATGATGCATCCCTGCTAGTCAGTCTACACCTCCTTTGTGATACTTTGTTGCCGGGACAAACAAGGTTTCTCCTGCCTGTCCCACATCCGTTTCCCCCAAAACTTGGTGGTGCACTATTTTAAGCCCATTAGACTGAAGATGGAATCCTGCTGGGAGCTAAACCAAATATTCCAAGGACAAATGAACTGATGTTCTAATCCCATCTCTGCCCTCATGCAAGGCGAGTAGGAAAACAATTCTGAATTCAGCCCTGGACAGTGCAGGGCCCTCGATCCAACATTCCTTCCATCCTTACAGATTTGTGACTGATAAAGTACCTTCTGGAAACTTTAGTGCAGATTGTTCTAATTTTAAAAGCCATCCATGAATATAAAATACTAAAACAAATTAAAGCAAGGTGAAGGCCTTATAGAAACTGATGTTGATTATATGCTGTGAACTAGGAAGTTAATGGTTCTCTTCATCCGAGGTCCAGTAACAAAAAATAAAAAAGTATGGTCATGAGGCTAGAGAGATGGCTCAGCAATTAAGAGCATTGGCTGCTCTTCCAGAGGACCCGGTTCAATTCCCAGCACCCACATGGCAGCTCACAACTGTCTGTAACTCCAGTTCCAGGGGATCCAGCATCCTCATACAGATATACATATAAGCAAAACACCAATACATGTAAAATAAAAAAAAATTTTTTAAACTTATGGTCATTTAAAACAAATTAACAATATGAAAGAGAGCAAAGCTGTAAAAATTACAGACGTTGTTACCAGAGCTGCTGGACCAAAACCTGGGCTCTTACAACCCTAATACTTTTTTTTTATTATTAAGACATTGTCTATTTACTTTACATACCAACCACAGACACCCCACCCACCCACCCACCCCTGTTTCCCTCTTCCCACCTACCAGCCTTTCCCCCAACTCACCCACCCCCCCCATCCCCACATTTTCCAAGTCAAGGTCTCCCATGGGGAGTCAGCAGAGCCTGGCTCACTCAGCTGAGACAGGTCCAAACCCCTCCCCCCTACACCAAGGCTGTGAAAGGTGTCACACCCTAGGAATTGGGCTCCAAAAATCCCGCCCATGCACCAGGGACAGATCCCGGTCCCCCTGCCGGGGGAGGGGGGCAAACAGTTCAAGCTAAACAACTGTCTCCCGCATCCAGAGGGCCTAGTCCAGTCCCACGGGGGCTCCATAGCTATTGGTCCACAGTTCATGGGTTTTCACTAGTGTGGCTGGTCATCTCTGTGCATTTTCCCATCATGATCTCGACGTCCCCTGCCCACAGGATGCCTCCTGTTTCTCATTGATTGGATTTCTGGAGCTCATCCTGGGACCCAGCCATGGATCTCTGCATCTGCTTCCATCAGTCACTGGATGAAGGCTCTATGATGACAGTTGGGGTATTCACCAATCTGATCACCAGAGTAGACCAGTCCAGGCGCCCTCTTGACCATTGCCAGTAGTCCAAGGTGGGGTCATCCTTGTGGATTCCTGAGAACTTCCCCAGCACCCTGCCTCTTCCTATTCCCATGGTGTCTTCATTTATCATGGTATCTCTTTCCTTGCTCTCCCACTCTGTCCCTGTTCCAGCTCGAACCTCCCATTTCCTTATGTTCTCATCCCCCATTCTTTGCCCTCCATTACCCCCACCCCCACCCCCAGTTTGCTCATGTAGATCTCATCGATTTCTGTTTTGCTGGGCTATCTATGTGTCTCTCTTAGGGTCCTCCTTGTTAGCTAGCTGCTCTGGAGCGGTGGACAACCCCTAATACTTTCGGGAAACAAACAGTGACAGAGGATGGAGATGCATGCAATGAAGCCACACTGGGAAAGAGAAGAGAGGGTCCTGTGGTTCACACCCCAGACCACTGTGAGAGGTTACATTTAGACAATGGGCAAGAGGGAAGCCCAGTCCCTGCGGAGTGTGCTCCCACCCTGGGCAGCCTCTGAGCTCCAGACAAGATGGTCTAACAAGCAGCCTCTCTCTCTCAGACAAGTTCCTCTTCTGTCTCGCACTGAGCCCCTTCCTTCTCCCAGCATGCCACTCCTGGGGAAATTCCAATTCCGTGGGGTGCATTGTTTCAGTAGTCCAGCAGCCGGCGGGAAAATGGCACTTCCTCCTACCAGGAAGGTTACAAGATCACCCAGAAAGGCACCGCCTACTGTCTTCCCAGTAGCACTTATTCTAACCGGGGTTCCTAAGAAAATGTGGGTGAGCGCTCACACTACACGTGCCCTGGGTTCCCTTCTTTATTCCTTGTGAAATCTTTTTGTATGTGTGTTGTGTTTTGTACCTCCCTGAGGACCTATGGGCTGGTAATGGCAGCTGGGGGAAGAAGAGACCTTCTCTTCAATGGTGTAGCCGCTGGTAAATCCCCTGTGCTTCTCCAGTAAGTAGTCTCTCACCCATCCTCCGGTTAGCAGCTTTCAACCAAACTCCTTGGGTCACCCCCCAGATGTGTTTATTGGAAATCTGTCCTCTGTGTACAGCTGGTGTCCACTCAAGGAGGTGGGGAGAGGAATCATCTTTTTGTTGACTTCTCTGCTGCCTAAAGATAAGGTTTAAAAGAAATGAAAACGCATGTTGTTAGAGGCCACATCGTGGATACCAACATCAGGCTCGCAGCAACCCAGCCAGTTTCTCTGCGGCTACCTCCACTCTTACGTCATCTGTACAGCATATATAACGTAGCCGGAGGTAAGTCCTCCCAGACTCCCCCACTTCTCTCAACCATGGTCCAAACAAGTGCATGCCCAGCATCTTAACAGCTGCTTATGAAATTCAGCTGCTTTATGCCAAGATATGGTTCAAACAGTGCCCTTGTCCTGAAAGCAATACTCATTACCTTCTCATCCTGTAGGTATGTTTGCCAAGATTATTTCATGAATTATTATTAATAATTTCTTTTCCTGAGATTTTAAAGGAAAAAAATTGAATAAAAATATGAAATTTCAACAAGGAGAGAGTATGCCTCAACACAGAAGAAGGTGAGAGTGGACTCCTGAAGGCTGTCTTCAGACCTCCACATGGATACCATGGCACGCATGCACTGCTCGCAAGCATTCTCATGTAAGCACACACACACACACACACACACACACACACACACACACACACACGGTCTCTCTCTCTAATAATAAGTTAAAATTTTAATGTATATAGAGAATATGAAATTGTTAGGTGAACATACTGTTGTGGGATAATCTTTTTTGTATACTGTGAAGATGTGTCTTTGCCAAGGCCCTTCTGATTGGTTTAATAAAGAGCTGAATAGCCAATAGCTAGGCAGGAAGAGGTTAGGTGGGACATCTGGGCAGAGAGAGAAGGAAAGGAGATGAATCTAGGTGTGGGAGAGACTCCAGAGGAGATGGAGAGGAAGCAGAATATGAAGGAGGAGAGGTAAAAGCCTCAAGCCACACAGCAGCACATATATTAATAGAAATAAGTTAATTTAAGTTAGAAGAGCTAGTTAAAAACAAGCCTAAGTTAAGCCCAAGGTTTCATAATTAATAATAAGTCTCCATGACATTTTTTGTGAGCTGGTGGCCCAAAGAAAAATCCGTCTACAACATACATGGTTCCTACTGTTTGAGAACATCTTAAAACTGGGCTGTGACTTTAGCAACGCTTAGGAAGAAATGCAGCCCTTGTATTGATTCACACCTGTCTTAATTAGTGTTCCTATTGATGCAACAAAACACCATGACCACAGCAACTTAGGGAGGAAAGGGTTTGCTTGGCTTACAGTTCACAGCACTGTTCATCATCAAAGGAAGTCAGGACAGGAACTCAGACAGGGCTGGAACCTGGAGGCAGGAGTCGATACAGAGTCCATGGAGAAGTACTGCTTAGTGGCTTTCTTTTTTCTTAACTGAGGTTGCTTCCTCTCAGATGACTCCAGCTTGTGTCATGTTGACACAAAACTCCAACACAATTGACCCCTTATCAGCTGGACAGAAAAACATATCACTATAAAAACCACAACCTTTCCTTTCTCATTCATCCCCAAGATCTCACATTAAAAACATAAATAACTTTAAAAGTCTCACAGTCTTACAAATTCAAACACATTAAAAATTCAGCCTCTTTAAAATATCCAATCTCTTTAATAAATCCAAAATCTCTTTTAAAAGTTCAAAGTCTTGCCGGGCGGTGGTGGCGCACGCCTTTAATCCCAGCACTTGGGAGGCAGAGGCAGGCGGATCTCTGTGAGTTCGAGGCCAGCCTGGTCTCCAAAGCGAGTTCCAGGAAAGGCGCAAAGCTACACAGAGAAACCCTGTCTCGAAAAATCAAAACAAAACAAAAAAAAAAAAAAAAAAAAAAGTTCAAAGTCTTTCAGCTGTGGGCTCCTGTAGAAATCAAAATTAGCCAGGCATGGTGGCTCCCAGCACTCGGGAGGCAGAGGCAGGTGAATCTCTGTGACTTCAAGGCCAGCCTGGTCTACAAATAGAGTTCCAGGACAGTCAGGGCTGTTACACAGAGAAACTCTGTCTCAAAACAAAACAAAACAAAATTAATACCTTCTCACTTCAAGAGGGAAGAATCAGAGCACAGTCACTATCAGATCAAAGCAAAACAAACTCCAACAGTGTAATAACTCAAGGTCCAGTTATCTGGAATTCACTCATTCAGTCTTCTGGGCTTCTCCAGGGGGTTGGGTCACTTCTCCAGCTCTGCCCTCTGCAGCACACACAGATTGTCCTCTCTGTTCTAGCCGGCTCCTCTGCTGCTGTTGTTTGTGGTGATCATCCCATGGCACTGGCATTTCCCAGACTGCTGGAGTCCCCTGCTACAACTGGGCTGCACTTTCACCAGTAGCCTCTCTGGGGCGCTCACCCCTCAGCTGCTCTCCATGACCCCTTTACGCCTTCAAAACTGGTACCACCTGGGTGACACTACCCGGTTCAGATGACAGCCCAAGGTACAGCCTTGTCCACTTCTCTACCACAGCTTCTGGGTGCTGACCCTGAGGGAACACTTCCCAGAAGGCTTCCCCTCAGTGATGCTGGTCTCTTCTTAATCACCGCTAATTTCTGAGCTCCAGCTGACCAGCCAGCACCAATTGACCCAGTAACACAAAGACTGCACTTCAGAGGTGCCGGTCTCTTGTTAATCATGCTGACTCTTCAGCCCCAGCTGCCCAGAATGACAGACTCTTTATTCAAAAATAGCAAAGAGCCCTGATAGTCTTTACACTTCCCTCTGAGACGTCACAGGCCAAGCCGCCATCTTGCTCTGCTTTTAACATTCTTGTCTTGCACATCCTCTGAGCTCTCAGCACCAGATGGCTTTTCTAGCCCAAATTTCCAAAGTCCTTCCACAATCCTCCTCAAAACATGGTTGGGTCTGTCACAGCAACGTCCCCCTGTGCTGGCACCAACTTTAGTTAGGGTGAGTATTGCTGCAACAAAACACTATGACCAAAAAGCAAGTTGGGGAGGAAAGGGTTTATTTGGCTTACACTTCCAGATCATCATTGGGAGAAGTCAAGACAGGAACTCAAACGGCAGGAACCTGGAGGCAGGAGCTGATGCAGAAGCCACAGAGGGGAGCTGCTTACTGGCTTGCTCATCCATGGCTTGCTCAACCTGCGTTCTTATCGGACCCAGGACCACCAGCAGCCCAGGAATGGCACTATCCACAATGGGCTGCGCCCTCCACCATCAATCACTAATTTTAAAAATGCCCTACAAGCTTGCCTATAGCCTGGTCTTATGGAGATAGTTTCTTAATCGAGGGTCCCTCCTCTCAGATGACTTTAGCTTGTGTCAAGTTGACATAAAACTGTCCAGCATAGCATCTAAGCAACAGCTTCCCCCAAATTGGCAGGTTGAAGGGAAATGCCCCAGTGAAGCTGAGGATTCATCAAATGGAAATCCTTAGGTAGGTAGGAGGCCCAGAGTGCAAAACAGTTACAGTGTCCAAAGCTCATTAACTCACCAGTTCTTGCCCATCTGGGCCTTTTTGTCTTAGCTGTTTCAAAGTTTTCCCTGTTTTGCTTCAAGTCAATACTGTAGCAGTGTCATTACCTAACTATGTTGTATTTGCAGTTCTCTTCCTTCTAGTACATGTGGATTGAACCTGGAACCTCATTCATATTAGGCAAATGCCCTACCACCGAACTACATCTCCAGCCTGTGGATTCTGGGTTTTCATCTGTATCTCATAAGGGCATGTCTGGCATGCTGCCAGTACTGTTTTGTATCTGTGTATACCTGGGTATGTGTATTTTAGTTGTTGGCTTATGCTAGAGACTGAACTCAACGTCTCCTGCTCTCCCACAAAGCCACACCACTAGCCCTATTTTGAATTTTACTTTATTTGTTTGTTTGTTTGTTTAGGTTTGTTTGTTTGTTTTTTGAGACAGGATTTCTCTGTGTAGCCCTGGCTGTCCTGGAACTGACTCTGTAGACCGGGCTGGCCTTGAACTCAGGGCTCTGTCTGCCTCTGCCTCCCGAGTACTGATATTAAAGGCGTGCGCCACCACTCAGTGAATTTTACTTTTAAATATTTCTTTCTTTACTTTGAGACAGGGAATCACTGTTGTGGTCTTGGGTTGTCTGGAACTTGCTGTGTTGGCCAAGCTAGTGTCGAACTCACAGAACTCTCCTGTCTCTGCGTCCTGGATGCTGGAGTTAAAGGCGCGTGACCACCAATAAGAGAGGCTCGTTTTCCTATTCCTCTGTCCTACCAAGGTTTAAAGCCATCTTGTGAGTTGTATAGGATCAGGAAACAGTATTTTCTGTGCTTAGCTTGGACAGAGTGTTTATACTGAAAGAGGGCTTCATCAACAGACAAAGCCCGAAGGGGCACGTTCCCGGGCACAGCCACAACAGCATGGGTGATCACAGTATGCCAACTTAGTTCTAGAATAGCCTGGTGTCTCAAACCAGCGTCCTGTCCAGTGAGCAACCTCACACCAACTGGTGTCCAGCTTGAAAACGACAGTGTGAGGAAGACAGCTCAGGGGAGTGCTCGCCGGAGTCCATCTCCAGCATCCACATAAAGAGACAGGCAGATGGTACAGAGCTAAATCCCAACACTGGGGAGGCAGAGACTGACAGATCCCTGGGGCCTACAGGCCAGCCGGCCTACCCTAATCGATGCGTTCCAGATTCAGATTCAAGAGAGACTGTGTCTCATAAAAACAAGGTAGATGGCTCATGAGAAATGGTGCACGCACGCACGCACGGAAACTACAGATGCACCTGTTCTTTGGACAGAGAGGACTAGAGAGAACCTCTAAATGGACAGAACCTCTGAGTGTTAACTTCCCTATCTGAAAATGCAAAATTAACAGCCAGAAATCTCTCTGCATACACCTTAAAGACAAAGTGAAATGTCAAAAAGCTGACTTATGAGGGACAACAAACACATCTGTCCACTCCCACATCTGGATTTACTTCCAGACTCTACTTTCTTACCTGTATGTATGTATGTATGTATGTATGTATGTATGTGCATCACATGTATGCAGTACCTTCAGAGGCCAGAAGAGGCCATTGGATCTCCTGGAACTAGAGCTACAGGTGGTTGTGAACCATCATGTGGGTGCTGAGAACTGAACCCAGATCTGGAAGAGCAGCCAGTGCTCTTAACTGCAGAGCCATCCTCTCCAGCCCCTTCCAGACTGTGCTATGCAAAAAAGTGTTGATTGTGTCTCCCATCTTATTGGTTAACACAAACAGAAGAAAGCTGGACGGAGGGAGCCACTAACCCCATGTCCCAGACAATAAATACCGTTTAAGATTTATTTATTTATTTATTTATTTATTTATTCATTCATTCTGTAGATAGTGTTCCACCTGCATGTATGCCTGCAGGCCAGGATTTTTTTTTTTTTTTAATTGAGTGCATCCTTTAAAGAGCCAAACTGAACTGAGAATAACATCAAGCATTGACCCCTCCCCCTGCCTCCCTGCCTCCTCTATCCTTTGACCTACTCCCACAGGAAGACTATAAAATTCAGTGTTGTGTCACTGCTTGCTGAAACAGCCAGCTGACCGCACTGGGGATGGCGTGTGAACTCTTGTGTTGGGCTCTCCCGTCCCTTCATCCTCTGCCCCTCTGCCGGCTTTGCTGAGGCTTCCGTGGAGTGTGCTTCCTAAACCCACTGGAGACTCCGCCGCTGCTGTCCTTCCCCTGGGAGACTTCAATCCCTATCAGAGCAAATATCTCCTGGTCTTTAATGCAGGCTTCCTCTTCCATCTGCCAGGAGGAAGGAAGGAAGGCCTTCTAGGGCACATACATACCTTAGCTCCGTGGTATTAGTTCAGTACTTAGCCCAGCGCCTGACCTATACAGAGCATAAAATAAATGCTTCTGAAAGAACAAAGTCATCGTTGAAATGCAAAAATGATGAGAGCTGGCTGCAGGAGGTCAGCGTGTAAGACAAGGAAACGGTTAAAAACCAAGAAAAACCGGCTTTCAGTGTGGTCTGAAAGAAGTGGCCATCTGCTTCCGGCCTTCCTCTCCTCCCACCAGATAAAACTTCCTGAAGATATGGAGGGAACTTCAGTGGGAGCTTGGGTCACAGTGGCACCAGCAAGCCAGAGGCAGAGGTGGCGGTGGGGCTCATCGACACAGGATTGGTTTGCTGCCAGAAAGGTGGACAGGATTTCCCCGCTTCTGACTCCAAGCGTGGGGATTTCAGGTGTGTGTGGCCACCTACGGCTTTTTAGGCCACATCTAAACTCAGACTCTCAGGTTCCTTATGGACTGAACTATTTTCTCAGCCCGGTTTATGGGATTATTATAAGTAACAATAAAACTACCTTAAGAATGGGAAATTTTGAGATGGTTAGGTATTAGGTAATACAAAAGGACCAGCAGTCTTCAGTATAGAAGAGGCTAGCTTGCTAGAAACCTACTCCTGTCTGAAAAACAGCTGATGATAAACTGTGTTCTCCATGAGATGTGCAAGATCTACAGGAATAAAACATTTCAATGTTACTAGGAAGTTTGTAATTTATTTGAGACTAAGTAAGTTTAATATAAAAACAAAAATCTTTAACCAAGTTGTGTATATATATATATATTATGTATTTAATGTGATAGAGTACTCAAAGCTATTTTTTTAAATGCCCATATCTTTTTTTTTTTTTTTTTTGAGACAGGGTTTCTCTATATAGCTTTGGAGCCTGTCCTGGATCTTGCTCTCTAGCCCAGGCTGGCCTCGAACTCACAGAGATCCACCTGGCTCTGCCTCCCAAGTGCTGGGATTAAAGGTGTGTGCCACCACCGCCTGGCTGTTATTTTTTTTTTTTTAACTTAAACTAAGTCAAAAGTTTAGATGTAAACTAGTATTTACAATTACTAAAATCAAGAACGTCTAGGAAGGGGCAGCTGTTAGGGGCTGCGCCCCACAGATCAGAACACATCACGAGGCTAGAGGAGTTCAAAGTGTGATGTTGGGGCCGAGAAAGGGCTCAGCTATCAGAGCTTTGGCTCGAAAACTGTGAGAACCAGAGTCTGGATCCCAGCACCCAGGTAACAAAGCCTGCATCTCCTCAAGTGCTGAAACCCACACTCAGGGTGGGGCGAAAGAAGGAGGGTCACTGGGGTCTGCTGGCCTCCAGCCTAGCATGGCATGAGCCTTGGGTTCAAGGCCGGCTCCTGCCTCGGTGGGACAGACAGAGAGGACGAATGAAGATACTTGATGCCCTCTCCTGACCCCCGCAAGCACATAGGTGTAGAAACCTACACACACACACACACACACACACACACACACACACACACACACTTTCACACACATGCTTTCATACACATGCTCGCACACACTCACACAGAACACACCAGTGAATAAATTAGTGAATTTTAGAAAGAGCGCAATGTTAGTCCATGGAAAGACAGATGTAACAGTATAGATGTAAGAGTCATTCACACCTAAAAAACAAGATGTTTGGAATCAGTAGGAAGTGAGGGTGTTGTTACAACAGATTATCTATACAGCCCAAGTAAGGCTAGATTTTACACCAAGGTTAATTATTTATTAGTAAATAATGTGGAAGTGACATTTTAACCTTTTAATTATTGGAAGAAAATGTGTAAGAATTTAAAAATAATCCCAGCACTCGGGAGGCAGAGCCAGGTGGATCTCTATGAGTTCGAGGCCAGCCTGGTCTACAGAGTGAGATCCAGGAAAGGCGCAAAGCTACACAGAGAAACCCTGTCTCAAAAAACCAAAAAAAAAAAAAAAATACAGTTTGAGCCGGGCGGTGGTGGCACACGCCTTTAATCCCAGCACTCAAGAGGCAGAGCCAGGCGGATCTCTGTGAGTTCAGAGCCAACCTGCTCTACAGAGTGAGTTCCAGGACAGCCAAGGCTACATAGAGAAACCCTATCAAAAAAAGAAAAAAAGTGGACATGTCACTTTTGCTGGGGCAAGGGTTCAGCAGTTAAGAACCTGTATTGCTCTTGCGGAGGTCCTGAGTTCCACACCCAACACCCACAGTAGAAGGCTTACAACTGCCTGAAATTCCAGCTCCAGATGATCCAGCAACACACTCTTTTGCCTCCATGGACACACAGACATGGACACAAACACACATGAAAACAAAAACAGAGATAAGTGTTTAAAAAAGAAGAAGAATTTGACAGTGTCCACAGGGCCTGGCTGTGGTTTGTTCTGCACTTCTTCAAAGGTGTGGCCGGGGGTTCCAGGACTGCAGTCCCGTCTTTGGTATGATAGGTGGGAGAATCTTCGGACCCTGAGCCTCGTGGGAGGAGGCTAGGTCACCAGAAGATAGTCCTTTGAAGAAGATATCACGCTCTCGCTGTCTCTCTGTGTCTCTGTCTCTCTCTCTCCCTTGACTGCCAAAAGGCCAGCAGACATCACAAGCCCACAACAACATGTCAAGCAACCACGGATTGAGATCATGAAACAAAACAAACTCTCTTAAGTGAAGTATCTCAGGTGTGCTGTCGCGGTTAGAGAAAGCCAATTCAGCACCATACATGTTGTCACGAATGCATATCACCTGTGTACGCCATTGCAGCACTATTCACAGCAACAAAAGACTGGAAAATACATAAACAAGCCTCCCAATAAGCTAATGTGGGTATAGCCATAAACAAAATGCCCTACATTAACTTCAATAAGACGGACTCCCACAGACTGATGTACTGATATGGGAGGCTCCTAAACCACTCTATGAAGAGAGCAGGTGAAGAAAAACCTGGAGCACATGCTACATCCGAGTGACAAATCCGAGGATGTAAATGTTTTTCTTTCCATGATTGCCCCTGGAAGGCTGCCTCAGGAGCCAGGAAGAGAAGCCACTTCTGGAAAGGTGGACTGGTCGGCTAAGGTACCAAGAGTTTAAGAGGAAGGTTTAACTTGCTTTTCATATGCACACGTTTTATTGTTTTTTAATTTAATTTTTTATTTTATGTGCAATGGTGTCTTGCATGGCAGCAGGAAGCTGAGAGCTTACATCTTGAACCACAATCTCAAAGCCTGCCCCCAGCGACACACTCACTCTTAAAGGGTCATACCCCCTACGCCTCCCCGAACGGCAGCCCTAGGGACCAGGGGTTCAAACACGAGCCTATGGGAGACATTCGAACAGCTCTGCCGTCTAACGATCCCCCGCTGCTGCACTCCAAGTGGGTGGTTTTTGTTTTTCTTCCACTTTAATTATGACTGTCAGTTCACCTTCTTTTAAAATGTTATACAGGGGGCTAGAGAGGTGGCTCAGTGGTTAAGAGTACTTGTTGCTCTTACAGAGGACCTGGGTTCAATTCCCAGCATCCACGTGGCAGCTCACAACTGTCTCTATCTCCAGTTCCAGGGGACCTGACACCCTTACACAGACATACCTGCCAGCCAGGAGCTGCCGCACCGTCCCTGCCATGATGGACTCTAACCCTCTGGAAGCTGAAGTCAAAGCAAACTCTTCTTCTGTAAGTTGCCTTGGTCATGGTGTTTTATCACAGAAACAGAAATTAGAAAACCCATACAAAATGGTTGTGCAAATGGAGAAATGAATCACTTGGTGATGCCTTGTCGTGTGGTGAGGGTGAGAAGGACGAGGGTAACTGCCCTGGGCGACCTCCAGGTAAGTCACCATTTTGCTTACAGTTTGGGATCTTCTGAGCTTGGTCTAAATGAAAATGCTAAACAGAGTCCTGTGGTGATACATTGTGTACCCTAATAAACTTGCCTGAGGATCAGAGGACAGAGCCAGCCACTAGATTAGGCATAGAGGTCAGGCAGTGGTGGCACACACCTTTAATCCCCGGAAGTAATATGGCAGAGCACAGTATATAAGGTATGAGGAAACAGGAACTCACTCTCTTTAGGCTGAGGAGTTCATAGAGGTAAGAGCTAGTGGCTGGCTGTTCTGTTTCTCTGATCTTTCAGCTTTCACCCTGATATCTGGCACTGGGGTTTCTATTAAAAGACCATCTAAGATTCAAACAACAGAGTCCCGCACGCAAAAGGTAAGTTTTTAATGAGTCTTGGAGTTGTGGAGATAAAGTGTGAAGAGAAAGACACAGAACCCAGCGTGAGTTCCAGGGAACCCCAATATTTGAGGGTACAAGGAAGGCAGGCAGGAGACACTGAGACGCTGCTTAACCAGAGGACGAAAGTGAGTGGAGACCTGGAAGCACACGGAACAGACTGCTGAACTCAATGGACACATATATCTGGGCGGAGTTACCCACACCTGTAGTCCCAGCACTTGGGAGGAGTAGACAGGAAGATCGGGAGTTCAAAGGAAGCCACGACTGTGTAGCAAGTTCAAGACCAGCTTAGGCTACGTCAGACCCTGTCTCAAACAAACAAATCAACAAATATCTCTAGCGTGCGACATGAATCTAACTGCTGGGCTCACCGAAGAGGTAAGGTCATGTGCATCTCCAGAGGCTGCTGGTATGTAGCTGAGCTTCCTTATGCTTTCTGACTGACCTGTGCCAGTGGCAGACGTCACAGTGACTGTTCACTGCGGCTTTTCCTATTGGGTTAGGAGGTGGCCTTCCTATGCTGTTCTGTAGACATCTGAGCAACCACCACTAGCTGAAGATCGAAGCAAACTACGCAGATTTCCTTGCTCCCATCAGCCCCTGCAGGTCCATTGGGAGCCTCTGGGGTCCATTGTGCTTCCAGGCATGCTACTGTCCCATCAGGCCATGCCTTCTCTCTCCTGACCATCCTGTGCCTCCTGCTCAACGTCTCCGGGTGCCAAGATTTCCTCTGCCCAGTGAAGCCTGCAAAGGGTCTCCAGGGATGTTCTGGGCAGCCTGGTTTGTATCATGTGACTTACCCTCCAGGTCAGAATCTTCAGCAATTCCGTACTGTGTTCACATAGGCCGGCACCTTGATTGCTTTTAGCTGTGTCCCTTTTCTGGACATACATGATATTGATGATGTTCAAACAACTAAGCACTGCTTCTGGCCAGCTACCTAGCACTACTGCCTCCCTCCCCTGCCTTTTCTTCCTCTCTTCCTTACATAGAAAAGGTCCACTTGAGACCCATCTACTGTGGTTCAGTTCAAATTCGAAATGTGCCGTGGAAATTTTCTCCACGGCCGTTGTCCCGGCTCTTTCACTGTGACAGACGCCAGCCCTGATAGGCAGCTCGCGGCCTGTGTCGCTCTTCGTCCAGCGTAAAACACACTTGCAGTAACTCTGAAGTCACTGTGAGCTCACTCAGGGTGGAGTCGCGTAACTCACTCCAGGCTTTGCACGAGGCAGCTCCGCATCTCATTCATGATGTGACCCCCAGCAGGGCTGATTAACCAGCTGAACAGTGTTGTTACACAGGATCTCAATATGCAAATGTGATAGCATCCTAATACTCTCCTGCCTCAAATGGGTCACAGTGCCAACATGAATGGACACGAAGGAATCCAACATGGTCTCTGATCAGAGAATCTGATTTTTACCGGTTCTACTGTGCCATTCCTCTGGGGAGAGGCCAAGAACTTTTTAAAATTTTAAATGTATAAAGGCTACTTCCCAATTGACAATCTGAAGTCCCTGTGTCCTAGAGTGTCAGAGTTATTGACTGGTCAGCTCCGCTATTGGGTGTCAGTTTGTTGCTGGATCTCAGTGCTTGTTTTAAATGCTCTAGTAATAGCCATGGATTTCTCAATCAACGGTTGCAAAGCACCCTGGGCCAACCCTGGCAAGCGCTCAGTACCCGATCTGGAAACAGTTTGTCTTTGTTCTTGCTACAGTAAAAACACCTTGGACTAGGTGGCAGAAATCAGACGTTTAGTTTTTGCTTTGTTTTGTTTTGTTTTGAGACAGGGTTTCTCTGTGTAGTTTTGGTGCCTGTCCTGAATCTCGCTCTGTAGACCAGGCTGACCTCGAACTCAGAGATCCACCTGACTCTGCCTCCCAAGTGCTAGGATTGAAGGCATGCGCCACTGTAGTGGGTAGCCATTCCAGCTTGGATCTGGAAGTTCCAACCCCCATCGAGACTCTGGCAACTGTCATGTCTTCGAGGCGGGGCCAGGGGAGGCGCCTGGAGACCCGAGATCTGGATGGGCGAGCTCTCGCTCTGTGCCGGGACCCTGAACGGTGGAGGTTGACTGAGCAGAGCGCCAGAGAACACCGCTGGACTGCAATACACCTTCCCCAGACCCTGCCACCTATCTTTCCCTTTTTGTAAGTTATCCACTAAATAAATCTTCCTTTTAACTAAGTGGAGTGGCCTTAATAATTTCACCAATACGCCACCACCGCCCGGCTCAAATGTTTAGTTTTTACAACTCTCTGAACTTTTTTCAAAAGGTCACAAGCACAGTGACAGCAAGTCTGGGTCTGATGACGGCTTTCTTCCCTCTAAGCAGATGGCCATTTCCTCACTGTATCTCCAGGAGGAGAGCAGAGACAGGCTCTTCTGTCTACGAGGGCACTAATCCTAGCCACAGGGCCCTGCTCTCCTGAGCCACCACCTCCTAAAGTTTCTGTCTTATACTATCATGTGGGAGGTTAGGATTTCAACACAAGAACATTAGGGTCAATACAAACACACTCTGCATGTATGGCACGGATTAACTTAATTTTTAAAATTATTTTAATTAATGAATGCTGTGTGGCTATGTACACATGAGGTCAGTCACTCACAGAGGCTAGAAGAGGGTGCCAGATGCCCTGGATCAGAAGTTACAGACAGCTGTGAGCTCCTGACAGGGTGTTGGGGACCAAACTGGCTCCTCTGTAAGAGCAGCGCTCACTCTTAAGTGAGGAGCCATCTCTCAGCCCCACGGTGAATTACCTTTAAATCAAACACAGAAAAGCAGTGTAAAATCCCACCTGAGCAGCTGAACAGATCTGCACATCTGTACATGTCCCACTGCACATCTGCATACAGAACATTTTCAGGACTCGGGAGAGCTCCATCCCGGCTACTCTGACTCAGTCTTAAGGTGTGGCAACCACACTGTTCCATTTTCTGTCCAGGTAGACTTTGCCCATTCCCATGCTGTGTGAGCAGAACACAGTGCCCTTGGAAGCTGAGCTTCTCTGCTATGCCTAATTGTGCATTTCAGGGCTTTGTTATAGTGTCATTTTGTTATTTATTTGCTGTAACAGATAACAGATGATACATTTATTGATTTCAAAATTTTGTTGAGCCAGGCGGTGGTGGCTCACACCTTCAATCCCAGCACTCGGGAGGCAGAGTCAGGCGGATCTCTGTGAGTTCGAGGCCAGCCTGGGCTACCAAGCGAGTTCCAGGAAAGGAGCAAAGCTACACAGGGAAACCCCATCTCAAAAAACCAAAAAAAAAAAAAAATTTTTTTTGTTGATATTTCTTTTGTGCTCGTCACATTTATCTAAAAGCTATATATTTGGATGGCTTACATTTATAGGTTTAAATGTCTCATTCGTAACCCCAAGGAATAGCAACTGGTCCAACAGTTCACCTACATCAATTGGGAAGTGCAAAAACTAGCAAACTTCTGAAATCATATTTTCAATGTCCTTTGCCCTAATGACCTGAGGAAAGAGCTAAGAATATTACTAATACGGGCCTGGAAACACAGCTCAGGTATTAGGAATGTGTATTGATTGTTCTTGCCTGGGACTAGAGTTCTGTTCTCAGCATCCATATTGAGCAGGTCACAATTGCCTGCAAAACCAGCTCCAGGTGCCCCCTTCTGGCTGGCACACACACCTGCATTCACATGCACATACACACACTTTTAAAATAAATCTTAAAGAGTAAGAATATGTAACACAAGTCTTAAAAGGTCCTATTAATAATAATAATAAAAACTGGAGCCAGACATTGGGTGAAAGCTGAAAGATCAGAGAAACAGAACAAGCCACAGCCAACCTCACCTCGCCAACTCCTCAGCCAATCCTGTTTCCACGAATCCTCAGACTGAAAGCATCTGAGTCCTCACCCCTGAGGGTCTCAGTTGAACTGCTGCTTAGTTCTTGCCTCCTCACACCTTATACCTTCTCCACCCAGCCATGTCACTTCCTGGGATTAAAGGCGTGTGTGCTTTCCAAGCAAAGGCATGAGATCTCAAGTGCTGGGATTAAAGGTGTATGCCACAAGCCTCGCTCTGTTCCCAGTGTGGCCTTGAACTCCAGATCTGGCTTCTATGTCTAATCTAGTGGCTGACTCTCTTCTCTGATCCCCAGATAAGTTTATTAGGGTACACAGTGTATTGGGGTACACAGCATGTCACCACAGGGATATTTCTAATATGATCTTCTGTGCTTGTTTTAGGAAATACTGGTGAGCTGAGAGGAGTGATTGCCTCCAGCTCTCTTTCTTCTTGGTAACTGCTTTAAATACAAGTTAAAATACATAACTCGCTTTCTCTCTCACGTTGTTTGGCTATGAGAATGAATGAATATGGTACTCTAAGCAACACAGATAAATCACAGAAATCTATTATATTTATCAGTTTTCACCAAGTTTTGCTGTTGTGAGAAACCGCCCCTCAGCACCAGTGTCTTATCTCAACGAAACCATCTCTCTCCTTCACCACGCACACGTGTGTCGCAGAGGCCATGTGGGTGTCCACCGTGTGTGCTTTATCTAACTGCTCACCAGAGTGGAGGCCTTCATCTGAGACATGCCAGTCAACAAGACGAGGGGAGAACACAGTGAAGTTTCCTCTTCTAACTGATCCTCGTGGCTCGGTCTGAAGCAAGTCACACGGCCGAAGGAAGGACACTCCTCCTAACAGGACCTTGTGGGCTGAGCCCCAGTGAGGTCATGAGGACACTGACCGCATGTAGCTCAGTCTCCTGGGCCAACATCATCGTGGTGGTGACCCGGTCTACAAGGATTGCTGGAGCCTGTGTCTCAGGAGAGTCTGCCTCTAATTCATCCTGGAGTTACAGAGGTGCTCTGCTCCTGCTGACATCTCCCACACAAACAGGGATGGAGTTCTCCCACTCTGCCTTATCCCGGCAACACAGGGTCTCCCTCTGAGCCAGAGCTTGCCGGTGTTTTTGGTTAGGTTAGATGATCAGCAACCCTCAGTGATCCTCCCTGTCTCTGTCCCTCTACCAACCCAGCTGTATCTCTGGCCCCAAAACAAAAAAAAATTTTTTAAGTGAGGGAAGATAGGTAAGATTTGGCTCACAGGTTGTTCGGCAACTCTTGGCGTTGAAGTATATATGGAGAACCAACAATTAGACACTCTTTGGATGGTATTTGTTTGGGCGTTATTTAACTCTTGGACAGGGAATAGCGCACAGAGGTTTGACTCTTCAGTGGCTCTGCCTCACTGCTGTGGCCCCATCAGCCAAATGCGTAAGCTTTACAGGGAAATACTTTGTAGCACTCGTGTCTTTTATACTGGAGACTTGTCCTCTAATGCCAGGGAAGTAGCATCAGCTTAACTGGTGGGTCTAAGGGGACAAGTGAGTGAGCGAGTGTGCACCGCTCTGCCCTACCCCACTGCTCCGGGGAGGAGGTTTCTTGCAAAGATCAAACCTTGTTGGTTAGCCCCACATGCCTACATATCACTGCTCCATAAAGGCGATCGATCCCCTGCCATCCAAGTTTACCTAGCACTAGGTAAGAAAATATACTTACATCTGAGATTTAACACTCATTTCCCTTCAAACTATCTATGAACTGGGCAGTGATGGAGGGATCTCAACTCACCTCACACAGGAAGATAAAGTCCTCACTGTGGAAGAAAATGGTGCCATCCAGAGGCTCTGTAGTTCTATATGCAATGCCTGGTGGACAATAAATATCAGTTTTCTTTCTTTTCTTCTTTGAGACGAACTCTCATGTCATATCATGGAGCTGACTAAAGTTGACCTTGGTCACCAAAATGAAATTTTCAAAGAAGCAACACTTTACAGCCAACCACAAACAAAAATACCTGGGGTGGGCTGGGTGTGGTGGCGCACACCTTTAATCCCAGCACTCAGAGGCAGAGGCAGCCAGGTCTCCACGAATTCCAGGACAGCCAGGGCTACAGAGGGAGCCTGTCTCAAAACAAACAAGCAAACAAAAGTCACTGCCACACACACACACAAAAATAACTATAATTCCAATGCTTAGTGTTAGGGTCCGGGAGAAGTCCCACAAAAGACCACCATCCATGTATGCAATCAACAAGAGTGTTTATTATCTCAGCATGCTCGGGCTGTCCATCCTACGCCAAGGCAAAAGAGAAGCTTGCAGGCTCCTTTTAAGAGGCGTTCCTAAGGCAGTTAAGTCATCTCAGATATGATTGGCTTAAGCAAGTGGCAATCATATTAGCATGTGCTAATTGGTTAGGACTAGTCAGTGGCTGGTTAAGGCTATAGCTTTTCCGTTTGGGGGCAGGCCTGGACAAGTCTGAGGCTCCATCTTTACTTGGTTGTTACTTTGAGCTGTTGACTGTGTGGGCGGGCTCAGTGGCCCAGGCTTGGTTAGTCCTATCTCACTGGTCCCTCTGTCAGGGGTGTTGAAGATTGATCGTCCTTTTTGTTTGTGGCTTCCTCAGAAACTGCCTGCTCAGTTCCAAGAAGCAGGGACCAAGGTTTAGTTCTTAACTGAGTTATTAGGACAGGCTGTCATGATATTTGCCTGGCCCTCTCACTCAGAAGGCTGAGGCATAAGGATTTTGAGTTCAAGGTTAACCTAGACTACAAAGTTAGACCCTGTCTCTAAAACAAAAACAAAACAAAGTAGGTCAAAGATGCTGTGGCGGTTTGAATAGAAATAGTCCCCACAGACTCTTGGCCCATAGGGAGTGAGTGGTACTATTAGGAGATGTGGTCTTGTTGGAGGAAGTGTATCACTGTGAGGGCAGCCTTTAAGGTTTTTCTTTTCTTCTTTTTTTTCTTTCTTTCTTCCTTCCTTTCTTTCTTTCTTTCTTTCTTCTTCTTCTTCTTCTTCTTCTTGTTTTTTTTTTTTTTTTAGTTTCCCAAGACAGGGTTTCTCTGTGTACCTGCTGTGGCTGTCCTGGAACTCACTTTGTAGACCAGGCTGGCCTCAAACTCATGGAGATCAGCCTGCCTCTGCCTCCCTAGTGCTAGTATTACAAGGGTACACCACCACCACCCAGCAGCTTTAATGGTTTATATGCTCAAGCTGTGCCCAGTGTGACATATAGTCTCCTTCTGTGCCTGTGGATCAAATGTAGGGCTCTCAGCTCCTTCTCCAGCACCATGTCTTCCTGCATGCTGCCATGGTTCTCGATATGACAATAATGGACTAAACCTCCGAAGCTGTAAGCAAGCCCTAATTAAGTGTTCTCTTTTATAAGAGAGTGAGTCAGGCGATGGTGGCACATGCCTTTAATTCCAGCACTCAGGAGGCAGAGGTGGGCAGATGTCAGTGAATATGAGACCAGCCTGGTCTACAAAGTGAGCTCCAGGACAGCCAGGGCAACACAGAGTAACCCTGTCTCGAAAACCAAAACCAGACCAAACAAACAAAAAAGAGTTGCCATGGTCATGGTGTATCTTCACAGCAATAGAAACCCTAACTAAGACAATAACACACTATACTTTCCTTTGAGAATGAGGTATCTGGGAGTCTCCCAACAGCAAGTGGAGAAACAACAGTAATCAGGGTGCAGAGGACAACAGTGTCCGTCTTATAGTTAGCTCAGGCAGGCCCACAGGCAGTACACTGAAATGTCCTGTGCTGGGTCTTGGTGGTGTCATGTGGGTAAGATCATGGTCTATGTGATAGATGATTATGGTCTATTTTATATGTGATACGTAGGATTTTATTATAATACACAATTTACTATATATAATAAATAATGCACAGTTACATAAATGTAAAGTAACCGGGGGCCAGCAAGAATGCTCAGAAGGCAGAGGTACCCACCACGAGTTCTGCTGAGCCGAGTTTAATCCCCAGGTCCCACATGGTGGAAGAAGAGAACTGACCCCCACAAATGGTCTGACCGGCACATGCACGCCATGGCACATGCACACCCACACATGTACATACATATGCACACAAAGTGATAAATATATAATAAAAATAATTTGAATTTAAAAGAAAATACATTTAAAATAGCTAAACTATAATTTTTCCTTATATGAAGTATAAATTATAAATGATATATTGGCATAAAGGTAGGTATATAATGATGATATATATATGATAAATATTAGACATTATTATATATAAATTTATTCAGTTTTGATCTGAAAGCCTATATACTTTATTACATGTAATTGAAACTTAACAAAAATAAAACCTACATCAAGAGAATAGTAAGGAATATTAAATTCATGGACAAGACTGGGACGCCCGGTAGGATGCAGGTCAGTGGTACCCAGCCACCTAGAATATCAGGCCCTTTGTTCTCTCCCCAGACACACTCTCAAAAGGACACTTACAATGACCAAGACAGGGGCTGGAGAGATGCCTCTGCTCCTAAGACCGGCTGCTCTGGCAGAGGACCCAGATCCAATTCCCAGCAGCCACACGGTGGCTCACAACCTTCCATAACTCCAGCTCCAGGGGATCTGACGCCCTCTGAGAGAAGCATCAGGCATGCGTGTGGTGCGCATGCATACACGCTGGCAAACACACACATAAAATTAAATGAGTCTTGTAAGGGGGAGGGCAGCTGGGCGGTGGTGGCGCACGCCTTTCATCCCAGCACTCGGGAGGCAGAGCCAGGTGGATCTCTGTGAGTTCGAGGTCAGCCTGGGCTACAGAGCAAGATCCAGGAAAGGTGCAAAGCTACACAGAGAAACCCTGTCTTGAAAAAAGAAAAACAAAAGTGGGGGTGGGGGGGTGGGGGTGGGGAAGGGAGGCAGATTGGAGAGGAAAGGAGCTCCAGCAAATAAACACGATAACCACAAAAACAAACATATATGGTAAGAAATGTAAAAATAGTAACAGGGCTGAAAGATTATGCTGGAGACTTACCTCTGAACAGAACAAAAGAACGTGACCCTCCAGAAAAAGGTCAACCCTGAAGCTCAGGATCTGGTTTAAAGAGTCTCAGGAAGAGACTCCAGAGAGGGGTGGGTGACAGGGTAGGTGACCTCACAGCTAAAGGCTGCTGGCCACCACGCCTGACAACCTGCGTGTGACCCCTGGAACACACGGTGGTGGAAGGATAGACACACACACACACACACACACACACACACACACACACACACACGCGCGCGCGCGCGTGCGCGCGCGCGCACACACACACAATGTATATACTTTAAGGCAGGCAGAGGAAAACGGAGTGGAGGAAATGGCTGAATAAATAGTTCCGTGGTTTAGGAGGTGAAAGCAGGAAGGCAGCACAGCTGAGTCCAGCCAGAACGACATCAGGAGGTTGTTTCTAAAGAAATAAAGAAAACCAAGCTTTAAAACAAATTGTTCAATCCACCAAAAAAGCAGCCAATGAAAAATGCCACCCAGTGCCCAGCACAAGGACGCAAAAGACCACCTTGAAACACTTTGTGGACCAGACAGGGACAGTACCCCCAAGAATTTTAGAGAGAAAGTGGGTTGTAGGATGCAGGGGTGAGGAATTCAGTTCAGATGAAGAAGCAGAGGAGGTGTGGGGTCCAGGGAGGTCCAGGAGCCACAGGCTTCCACAGGAGAGGTGAGGAGGGAACCCCAGGGAGGGCGAGAGTGTTCGCTGCAGCCGACGTGGAGAAGATGAAGATGTCCCCAGAAAAACACCGGCAGACATCATCTGGGGAAAGATGACATTGAGGAGGGTTTTACATACAGAACTTTATTTTCAGGTGAGGAATCACGTCACAGTAGCTGATAAAGCAGAGTAACAGGCTGGAGAAATGGTTCAGTGGTTAAGAGCACTGGCCGTTCTTCCTGAGGACCTGAGTTCAATTCCCAGCACCCATGTAGCAGCTCACAATGGTCTGTAACTCCAGTTCCAGGGGATTTGACACCCTCACACAAGTGTACATTGAATTGTTTTATTTTATTTTGGTTTTTCAAGACAGTGTTTCTCTGTATAGCCCTCGCTGTCCTAGAACTCACTCTGTAGACCAGGCTGGCCTTGAACCCAGAGATTCACCTGCCTCTGCCTCCCAAATGCTGGGATTAAAGGCATGTACCACCACCCAGCTAATAAAATCATTAATAAATCTAAACTTAACACCTAATAGACTATAGAGATGGCTCAGTAGTTAAGAACACTTGCTGTTCTTCCTGAGGACCAGGGTTCTGCTCCCAGCACCCACACTGGGAGGTTCACAATCACCCCTAACTTTAGCTTTAGGGGATTTAATGTTCTCTGGTTTCATTGACCAACCGCACATGTGTGATACACATAAACTCACAAAGGCATACATACACACATTGAAAATAAATAAATAAGCCGGGCGGTGGTGGCGCACACCTTTAATCCCAGCACTCGGGAGGCAGAGCCAGGCAGATCTCTGTGAGTTTGAGGCCAGCCTGGGCTACCAAGTGAGCTCCAGGAAAGGCGCAAAGCTACGCAGAGAAACCCTGTCTCAAAAAACCAATAAATAAATAAATAAATAAATAAATAAATAAATAAATAAATAAATAAATAAATAAAATTGGCAATCAACAAATAATCAGTGTGAGTGTTTATGCTTAAATTGGGATGTACCTTCCTATGAGGAGAGATACTGGGATCTGGAAGTAGCAGCCAGGAGATAAAATTTGTTTCCTAATAAGCCTTTTTACTGTACTCTTTATTTCCTATTATTTGGCTCAGTGGACAAATTGTTGACCTGAGTTAGATCCCTGGAACCCACATATATGTGGAAGGAGGGGACCAACTCTACAAAAGCGGCCTCTGACCGCCTTACACACACCATGGCACATGCACTCACACAACTAATAATTAATAGATGAATAATTTCACCTATGTGTATGTGTGTCTCTGTGCCACGTGTGTGCAG
Organism: Peromyscus maniculatus bairdii; assembly: GCF_049852395.1. NCBI lineage: Eukaryota > Metazoa > Chordata > Mammalia > Rodentia > Cricetidae > Peromyscus > Peromyscus maniculatus. Next base: position 84,227,130 of record NC_134863.1, on the reverse strand, counting down.
GGGCCACAGGCCAGAAGAGGGGGTCACACCCCCTGGAACGGAAGTTACAGATGATTGCCAGCCCCCTGGTGTGTGGTGGTGCCCACCTGAGATCCCAGTGCTTGAGAGGCAGAGGTGGGAAGATGGTTCTGGATCTTACCTGCTAGTGTTTACAGATGGAGAGGAAGAGAGGGGAGGTTTTTAAAACGTTGAGAGAGATATCAGTCACAACGAATGTACAGACCAGTCATGTCAATCAGTGGCCCTCCCAGGGTCACACTCACACAAGCTCAGAATCCTAACTGAAGGACGGCTAGCGTTTGTTGTCACACCTGCATTGGGAAGGGGGTGGCAGAGGCCACTCAGTGTGAAGCTGAGGGATGAGCACATGCTAGTGTGAAAGTTTCCATGACATTTTAAATGACAACCAGGAAAAATAAATCTCATCACGAGGGGGGTGGGAAGGAAGGACGGAAGGAAGGAAGGAAAAGACCATTTGTGTACTCCATTTCTCACTGGCAGCTCCTTGGGTAGGTAGGGTAAAAATAAACTCTGTGTTTGAGAAACAGGAGAAGGGAGAGGCCTGGTGTTCTCATTCCCTCCCCACCCCCTGAGAACGTTGATGCTGTCCCACATGAACAACACTGTGTGGGTTCAAAGAACCTAGAATCTCATTTGCTTGGACAAAGCCTGCTGAGTGTAGTTGTTGCAGTAATCAACGTCTGATAAAAAACCTTAATGATTTGTTTTTGCAATTAAAAGTATGATTGACTTTAAACCTCTGAAAAGATTTTTCTTTGTCTCTTAGTTTCTACTTCCGGATTTATTTCCTATTCTTGTTTTGTGTGGAAAAACTCTACCCAGACCTCTATTTACAGTATTAGAATTCTTAACTATTCCACTGTCATGATTTGGACCAATTTTATTTTTTTCTTTTGGATTCTATTTAGGAGATGTGTGGATAGGGGTGGGGCTTTGTTTGACCTCCCCGGGGTCCACGCAGGGGTCTGACTTCGTGCTCACTTATTTCCCATGTGTCTAGCCTGAGTGTGAAGACACCAGGACTGTTCTGTTCCATTTACTCTTTACCCACACTTCCTTTATTAGCTCTGTTATCCTTTATCTCTTTCCTGTAAAAGCTTTTAAAGAACAAATTGATGAAGCCGTGCTTTTTTTTTTTTATTTAACTACTGTGCCATCAATATTCACAAGTACATTATGGGAAGATTTAAACACAATATCCGACTTTAATGATCACAAATATGAGTTTAAAAACAGGATTTCCTTTTTCTCCTTCCTTCCTGTCTCCTCCACATTCCCCCAGATTACAGAGTTCTACTCTCTGAAAATAGTAAACTACCAAATGCCCTCCTATTAGGAACCCCAAGTCAGGGGCTAGAAGGATTGGTTCAACAGTTAAGATCTCCCACAGAGTGACTCACAACCACCTCTAATTTCAGGGGGATCCAGCACCTTCTTCTGGCCTGCAAGGATATCAGGTATGCATACACACACGCAGGCCAACACTCATACACATAAAATAAGAATAAATACTTTTTTCTTTAACTGTCAAATCAACCACAGACGTTCATTCCACAATGCCTTATCAACAGGAGGGTAACACGTTGTTAAGTTGACATGAGAGGTCTGGATGTGCTTGGAGGGTGTGGTGGACGATGCCATGCCAAGACCATCGGGAACGTCTCTAAGCAGGGCAAGGCTTCAGAGGGCAGCTTCCGGGCAAAGACTTCCCTGGGCTCTGAATGGGTTTACTATATGACTCTGCAAATATTAAATATAGCTACATGAATCACAATGTGAAAATCCAGTCCTGAAATCTGGTGTCAGGCATAACAATTTGTTCCCTCTCCTTAGCTCATGAATAACAAAGAATACATTGAACAAATTTTGGTCTGTATAAGGAATCTGCAAATGCTTCTCCCCTTCTGGGAGATATGCTGTATGTTCAGCTTAGCATATGCTTTCTGAGTGTTGTGTGGTGTGTATTTATCTCTGAACTAAATTGTCTGTCCTTGTAACTGCAAAGACATTTCCCCCAGAACCTCTGACTCATGCTAAGGTACACAACAGCTGATAAACTCTAAGGACCTCACAGGGGACAGATGGATTGTGTGACTATGAACACCCACGTGGCTTTCAGGACAGTGGGTGAAATCACACTGGAAGTCTCACTGTTTGACCTTTTCCCATGGGTAAAGCTGAAAACAGGGGCCATGTCACCTGCTCTTCTGCACATGAAAGCTCTTTCCCCAAAACGTCTGGTGACACCTCTGGTATGTATCTGTATGTATGCTTCTTTTCTCTCTTTCTGCTTTGTTCTGAGACAGGGTCTCTCTGTGTAGCCCTGGCTGTCCTGGAACTTGCTCTGGAGACGAGGCTGGTCTCAAACTCACAGAAACCCACTCGCCTCTGCCTCCTGAGGGCTGGAATTAAAGGTATTCACCACCATAACTGGCTTGACTAAATTTGTTTATAATGATGATATAACCCGTGCTTCTAGCAACAGTAACAAGAGCTGATATGTACTGGTTGCTTCCAAAGCATGAGGCATTCTGCTCAAAGCCTCAAGTATGATCATCTTAATCTTCAGAAACATGCTGGGATCCCTGTTACTGCCTCCATTTTGCAATCAAGGAAAGAAGGCCTCTAAGGTCCTCAGAATATTGATCCTCACGCATCCTTCCTGGAAAAAAAAAACTCAAAACTTCCTCCCAGAAAAAACAAGGAACCTAATAAAGAATAAAATTCAAATCAAGATAAAGAGGGAACAAAATAATGGTTATATGAGCTAATTAATATAAGGGATCTATATAGTGATGAAAATATAGCAAGAATTCAGTAAGTAATGAAAAAAATTAAACACTGACAACAGATGAAGAAGATTTGTATGTATAATTTTCTAAATACCCAAAGGAAAGTTGAAAAAAAAGGGACAATTCAATCCAGTGGTGGCGCACGCCTTTAATCCCAGCACTGAGGCAGAGCCAGGCGGATCTCTAAGTTCCAGGCCAGCCTGGTCTACAGAGCAAGTTCCAGGACAGCCAGAGCTATACAGAGAAACCTTGTTTCAAAAAACAAACAGAAAAAAAGGAAAGAAAAAAATGACAATTCTATCTCTGTAATAAAAATGGAAAATATGTTTATATATCAATAATTTTAAATAAAGAAATCAAAGATATAACAGAACAAGCTTCAAAAGTAAAAATATGACACAAAACAGTGTTCTCTGGACACAACAGGCCACCTGCAAACCAGCTCTTCAGCAGTTGTGAAAAGATGCCCAAGGCCTGTGCAGGCTCAAGCCAGGCCAAACCCCAGTGTGGAGGCAGGAGGTGGGCACCATATCCAAGCCCTAGCTGAGGAGCGATGGGCATTGATAGCTATTGGGAGAGAGAGGGAAGGCTAGCTTCCTTTAGGGCGTGGCCCCTGCTACGTTACACACTCCAGTCGGTAGCTGCACAATCAAGAGTATGTGGGCAGCACAAAGTGGACCTGATGCGTTAAAAAAAAAAAAATGAGCTGGACAGAGAAACCCTGTCTCAAAATACAAACAAAAAAACAACCCAAAACCAAAAACAAACAAACAAAAATTAAGACACAAAGTTGAGTGAGTAGAGAAATGAAGTGGATCGGGGAAGAGTTGGGGGAGGGGAGTAGTTATGATCAATATACAAAATACAAAATGAAATTCCCAAAGAATTAGTTAAAATGAAGACTGATACTGGGCCAGTGTTGGCGCACGCCTTTAATCCCAGCACTTGGGAGGCAGAGGCAGGTGGATCTCTGTGAGTTTGAGGCCAGCCTGGTCTACAGAGTGAGATCCAGGACAGACACCAAAACTACACGGAGAAACCCTGTCTCGGAAAACCGAAAAACAAAAGGAAGGAAAAATGAAGAATGACACACAAACATAACTTACTATACAGGAGAAAAGTAGAAGTGAAAACAGGCTCGAGATCTGGCTCAGCAACAGAAGTGCACCTTCCACTCACTGAGAATCCAAGTTCAGTTCCTAGACTACACTTTAAAGCTGGTGCTTGGGACCC